>NC_067121.1:434699-487007 GCF_021347895.1 Acanthochromis polyacanthus | reverse complement strand
CAGCTCTGATGTGGGTAAAGTTTTCCCCTCAAATACTCTGCAGCATCTCTTTACTGCTTCATTTCTCTGTTGTCTTTGTCATCAGTCCAACAAGACACAAATCAGAGCTTTAACAGAGTGTGTCTCCCTCTAGTGGATGTTGTGGAGTTTTCTGTTGTCTTTGCTCCAAAGGTTTTTGTACAGAGTTTTACTGTTTCCTGTCACTGTGGGCCTCAGAGCACAGTAGTACACAGCAGAGTCTGACAGATGAAGATTCTGGATCTTCAGAGGAACTGATGTCTTGCTGAATTCAGCATCAAATCTGTCTTCCTGGAACCTGGAGCATTGTCCACCTCCATTAATCACACCACGTCTTAACATGTATTTAGGAAACTATTTACTTACTTCTGTTGTACGCAGAAACAATAGCAGTTTGATCCTGTCGTTACTGCTCTCTAAAAGTACAATCTCAGTGTTAACTGTGTCTCCTTCAGCCAGCGAATGAACATCTCCTGATGGCTGCATCACTATTGTCTTCTCCTTTACACTCTGGAGAGAAACACAACATGCAGAGAAAGAAACGACTATAACTGATTGTTTAACGCGAGATAATCATGCCTGTCAAAGAGTTTTAATTTCCATGTAGAATACGTAAATCTTGTAATCTGGCTAGTTTTTCTCAATGAACTCTGTCCATGTTAAATATGTCACCTACCTCTTATTGTGAGCACAAACAAAGTGACAAACAGACTGAAGTTCACTGACAGCATCTTGAAGATGAAGACAATCTGTCTGTTCTTGGATCAAACTCCACTGTGAAAGTTTGTGTCTTTTCTGTCCTTGAGTCCCAGTTTAGCTCCTCCCTTCATCCTTTCCTCCTTCCTCTCACAGCTCTGACTAACAGAGTGTTTGTCTCTGATGATGATCTCATTCACTCACTGACTTAAGATCATTGGAGGAGAGTAACATGTACAACTGTGTGTCGTCTGCATACAAATGTTTCCTGACAGCATCACCAAGAAGAAGCATGTTTATGTTAAACTGAATATGTTCCAGGATACAAGATTCCAGTCCTCTGTTGTTACCAAATGCAAGAATCAAAAAATAGACAAAGATCTTAAGAACGATGAAACCCATCTGATTCTAGGAGTTGTTATATTAGAAGTGAGCTGTAGACAGGATTTACTGCAGCTGTAAGATGGAGCAGAGAAGGAACAGAGACATGTTTGAAGTCAGTATTGATCCCAAAATCTCTGATTATTTTGTACAATTATTAGTGCAACTGATACTGTCAGCTCAATAGGAACTGTGTTTCTGGGACATTAATGAGTAGTACTGGGGCTCCACAAGGAACAGTCCTGGCTGCTATCGTGGCATGTATCAGAAATGGACATGAAGCTGAATACAGAGATCTGATAAGTGCCTTCAGTGACTGGAGTCACAAAAACTGCCTGCTACTCAATGCCTCAAAGACAAAGGAAATGATCATAGATTTCCACAGATCCAAACCCCCTCTTCAGCCAGTGAACACTTGTGGCGTGGACATCGAGATGGTGACATCATATCAATATTTAGGTGTCCACCTTGATAATAAGTTGGACTGGTCTACAAACGTAGACTTCATCTACAAAAAGGGCCAGAGCTGACTTTACTGCCTCAGAAGACTTCGATCACTAGACATCTGCAGTAAGATGCTGCAGATGTTTTATCAGTCTGTGGTAGCAAGTGTCCTGTTTTATGCTGCAGTCTGCTGGGGAGGCAGAATAAAACAGAAGGATGCAAGGCGTCTGAACAAACTGATTAAAAAAGCTGGCTCTGTGGTTGGAATCAGATTGAACACTTTGGAGGATGAGGTGGAGAGACGGGCACTGAGCAAGATGGAGGCCATTCTGACAACCATGGATCATCCACTTCACATCTGCCTCAATGAACAACGAAACATCAGTGCACGGCTCCTATCCCTGCGCTGCAGGACTGAAAGATTTAGGAAATCTTTCTTGCCATCAGCAGTCAGGCTATTCAATTCACAATTAAACAGATAAGAACCCTGACAACTGAATTTGACTTCGGGGATGAATAAAGTCATTCTGATTCTGATTCGATAATTTGGATGATGACTGCACACATTTCAAAATGGCTCCTTGTTCAAAACTTTAACATCAATACATCAGCCTTCTGTAATAGTATTCAAGAAACACGTAGCACCATCTCAGATGTTGTTCATACTTTTAATTTTTTTGTTTGAAATGTAAAAATAAATCAATAAATAAATACATTGAAAATATCTGGACATTCTGATGTGGGTGAACTTTTTCCCCTCAAATCCTCTGCAGCATCTCTTCTGGAGGCATCACTGATCTGCTGCTCCTGTCAATCCTCCCACAGTGTTTCATCAGCAGCTGTAACCACAGTGACTGTGAGAAAACAGGAATTACCTCAATCCATCTGATATGAAGCTGTGCTCTCAATACCACTTCCCTCCTCTTTGAAGAGGAGTCTCATATCTGTGTTCAGGTTTTTGTACAGCCTCTGCTACACTTTGTATCACTGTGTCTCTAGAGCACAGTAGTAGAGAGCTGTGTCTGCCAGGGTTAGCTGATTGATGGTCAATGTAGTTGATGTAGCTGTTGTTTCTGATCCATATCGATGATCAGGAATATGATCACCTGTCCATCCTTTTGCTCTTTTCCAGAGTATAAACTGAGGAGCTTGAAGGTCAGAATGATGTTTGTACCAGTAAAGGGCAACACGTTCATAACGTGTCTGATAGTTACACCTGAGTGTGACAGATTCTCCTTCTGTTCCACTGACCACATCTTTCTCAGGAGAGATTGTGTCTTCAGCTTTTAGTCCTGGAAAAAGTAGAGAAAATGAAGCCATCAGACTCACATTGTCCATGAGGCTGAGAGGAGAAGACAGTGGAAAATGTGACATTTACAAGCAGTAAAACTGTATTTCTGTCAGTTCAAGTCAGAAGATGATCAAAACATCATTTCATTTTCTCAAAACAAAAATCAGAAAAACTTTTCAAAAGCTGTCTCTGTATGTTGTTAAATCAGCAGGTCAAATTTTATCCCTGAACTTAACACACCTATGAAGTGAGATGAAAACAAAAAGAGGTAAAGCAACATGTCTTTGGAGTTATTAAAGTCAGACACACATCAGATGAACAATGTTCTTCCACTGCAGCACAATGAGGAAGAAATAATGTGAGTGGATGAGCTGAAGTTCAGTGGGCGGGGCCATTACCTCTTGACATCAATTTTTAAACTCAATTCAGCCAATCAGAGTGTTTTGTGTTTCCACAGCAGCTCTGTCTCTCATCTTTGTTGCTTCATTTCTCTGTTGTCTTTGGCTGAATCCCAAACCGCCCCCTACACACTCCCCCTGCACTACCGAGTGTCACTCCAAAAGAAGTCACACTCGCAGCTGTGGAGGGCACCTATTATTGAAGGCGGAGGGTATAAATACGACCGTCAGGAATGGGACGCCCTGTTGCCTCACCGGAAAACGGAAGACGTCATCGCCATGGTAACACAAAGACGCCTACTGTCATGGCTGTAGCGCTGTGGCACAGGTTGCAACTAACAAGGATCGCTGCTGCTTCCAGAAGATGAAAGCGTCTTCATTTGTTAGCACTGCTGCATCAGCAAGAGGTAAATGTTGCATTGCAGTGTCATCTGTGTATTTCGTAAAAGTGACATAATGTAATGCTACAAAACACCGTGAGGGAATACATGTAAAAATAAAATACGACTCCCGTCAGTTACACAAAACCTGAAATATCACATGTAATATGCACATAGGCTGCATCACCAAATTATCATCATGTCAGCTAATTATCGTGATGCATAAACTGTCTACCACGATTGCAACTGATCATGACAACCTGTGCTCAAAACGAAATGGTTTTTCTGTAAGTCATTTACGTGATGATGAAAAAATGTGAGAAGATGGAGTTACTGATCAAACTGATATTTCTATATCCAGACAAAACAATAGTCTTTTCTCTTCCCAGGAAGGCACCTCACCATGCCTCCTTCGCAGCATTTCTCTTCTTTGTAAAGAGGGAATCATGTGCTGTGTGGAGCCGCACCAGTTGTTTTGTTTTCTCCACCCTCCCTGCAAAAGCAGACAATCAGCAGGCAATGATGTAGGGGCTACATTCTGCTTCAAATAATTTGAAGTCATCCCACATGTTTTCCAATCCTATTATCTGGCATTTCAAATCCAACAAATGAATGAATAAATGAATTCTATCAGTTGTGTTCAAATTGTAAGGTGTCAGGGGGTGCACAATTAAATCAAACATCAGCAGAGAAGAAGATTTGTTTCTTTTGTTTTATCTTTTTTCACCACTCTTTTTGTGATGTTCTGTCAGTGTGAAAAAGGCGTGGGAGAAATAATGGACGCATGTGGAACTTACATCGAGATGTTGTTTCCTCCTCCATTTCGACTTTGCACTTCCTGAAAAAGTTGTCCAGAATGAGCATCGATGCAGACTCGCTATTTAAGGGCTGAACAGTCCACTCTCCCTCCGCACTACGCGGTTTGGGACGGCCCTTAATATGGAGGACCCTCCGTGGGAACGCACAAACGGAGGGGTAGTGTGTAGGGGCGGTTTGGGATTCAGCCTTTGTCATCAGTTCAGCAAGTCACAAATCAGAGCTTTAACAGAGTGTGTCTCCCTCTAGTGGATGTTGTGGAGTTTTCTGTTGTCTTTGCTCCAAAGGTTTTTGTACAGAGTTTTACTGTTTCCTGTCACTGTGGGCCTCAGAGCACAGTAGTACACAGCAGAGTCTGACAGTTGAAGCTTCTGGATCTTCAGAGGAACTTTGTTGTTCTCTACTTGAGCATCAAATCTGTCTTTCTCGAACTCTGGAGCATTAACATCACCATAAGCACCACGTTTTAAAATGTACACTGGAAAGCCATTTACGTCTTGTTTGTACCAGAACAAATCATTATTTGTGGAACTGCTCTCAAAAGTACAATCCAGTGTAACTGTGTCTCCTTCAGCAGCAATGACATCTTCTGATGGCTGCATCACTTTGTCTTCTCCTTTACACTCTGGAGAAGAACACAACATGCAGAGGAAGACATGAATCAATCAAAACTTTGGTTTAACAGAGAACAATCTGCAGCTGTAAAGAGTTTTATTCAAAGTAGAACAGATAGAACTTTGTGATCTTTTTTTTAATGAAACTCTGTCCATGTTAAATATGTCACCTACCTCTTATTGTGAGCACAAACAAAGTGACAAACAGACTGAAGTTCACTGACAGCATCTTGAAGATGAAGACAATCTGTCTGTTCTTGGATCAAACTCCACTGTCAAAGTTTGTGTCTTTTCTGTACTTGAGTCCCAGTTTAGCTCCTCCCTTCATCCTTTCCTCCTTCCTCTCACAGCTCTGACTAACAGAGTGTTTGTCTCTGATGATGATCTCATTCACTCTCTGACTTAAGATCATTGGAGGAGAGTAACATGTACAACTGTGTGTCGTCTGCATACAAGTGTTTCATCAGAACATCATCAAGCAGAAGCATGTTTATGTTAAACTGAATATTTTCCAGGACAGAAGATTCCAGTCCTCTGTTGTTTCTAACAGCAAGAATCAAAAGAAAGACAAACATCTAAAGAGCGATGAAACCCATCTGATTCTAGAAGTTGTTCAATTAGAAGTGAGCTGTAGACAGGATTTACTGCAGCTGTAAGATGGAGCAGAGAAGGAACAGAGACATGTTTGAAGTTAGTATTGATCCCAAAATCTCTCATTATTTTGTACAGTTATTAGTGCAACTGATAATGTCAGCTCAATAATTTGGATGATGACTGCACACATTTCAACATGGCTGCTTCTTCAAAAGTTTAAATTTAACGTCTACACATCAGCCTTTTGTAATAGTAACCCTAACCCACCATCTCAGATGTTAATACTTTTAATTTATTTTTGTTTGAATTGTAAAATAAATAAATAAATGAATAAATAAATAAATAGATTTAAAATATCTGCATATTCTGAAGAAGGTGATTTCCCCCCCCCTCAAATCCTCTGCAGCATCTCTTCTGGAGGCATCACTGATCTTCTGCTCCTGTCAATCCTCCCACAGTGTTTCATCAGCAGCTGTAACCACAGTGACTGTGAGAAAACAGGAATTAGCACAATCCATCTGATATGAAGCTGTGCTCTCAATACCACTTCCCTCCTCTTTGAAGAGGAGTCTCATATCTGTGTTCAGGTTTTTGTACAGCCTCTGCTACACTTTGTATCACTGTGTCTCTAGAGCACAGTAGTAGAGAGCTGTGTCTGCCAGGGTTAGCTGATTGATGGTCAATGTAGTTGATGTAGCTGTTGTTTGGGATTCATATCGATGATCAGGAATATAATCACCTGTCCATCCTTTTGCTTTCTTCCAGAGTATAAACTGAGGAGCCTGAATGTCAGAATGATGTTTGTACCAGAAAAGGGCAATGTTACTACTGTCTGTCTGATAGTTACACCTGAGTGTGACAGATTCTCCTTCTGTTCCACTGACTACATCTTGTTCAGGAGAGATTGTGTCTTCAGCTTTTAGTCCTGGAAAAAGTAGAGAAAATGAAGCCATCAGACTCACATTGTCCATGAGGCTGAGAGGAGAAGACAGTGGAAAATGTCACCTGTACAGTGTTACTCTGTGGACACAAACAGCTCAACTGGAGCTCAGATCACAACTAGATTGTACACAACTTGATGACAAAGACAGAATATTGAGTGATTTCAACTGTGAACATGAACACAGCAGGTTAAAGAGAAATTCATGTGTTCATAAACTCACCTATGAAGTGAGATGAAAACAAAAAGAGGTAAAGCAACATGTCTTTGGAGTTATTAAAGTCAGACACACATCAGATGAACAATGTTCTTCCACTGCAGCACAATGAGGAAGAAATAATGTGAGTGGATGAGCTTAAGTTCAGTGGGCGGGGCCATTACCTCTTGACATCATTTTTTTTCAGTTCAGTCAATCAAAGTGTTTTGTGTTTCCACAGCAGCTCTGTCTCTGATCTTTGCTGCTTCATTTCTCTGTTGTCTTTGTCATCAGTCCAACAAGTCACAAATCAGAGCTTTAACAGAGTGTGTCTCCCTCTAGTGGATGTTGTGGAGTTTTCTGTTGTCTTTGCTCCAAAGGTTTTTGTACAGAGTTTTACTGTTTCCTGTCACTGTGGGCTGCAGAGCACAGTAGTACACAGCAGAGTCTGTCACTACAGCAGAGGAGATCTTCAGATCCATTTTTGTTTCTTCTTTTCTCACTGTAACAGACAGTCTAGGGACTGGATTTAATCCTATATCTCCCGACTCTGAATGAGAGATCAGGAACTCTGGTGCTTTTCCTGGATATTGTCGATACCAGAAGAAATAATTAGCAGCTCCTTTGGTGTATTTGCAGGACAGAGTCACAGTGCTGCCTTCTAAACTGGACTCTTCATCCTTTTCTGCAGTCAGTTGTTGACAGTTGACACCTAAAGGAAGAGATAAATGTTGTTATTATTGAAAATTTCTCCACGGAGGAACAATAAAGTTCATTATAAAGTTTATCTGATCTTATTAAATGATGTAAATGAATCACAATATTCTCATGTTGTTTGAGGTCACATACCTGTTAAAATGTAGAGAAGCAACACACAAAACCCACAATTATCCAACAGAACCATGTTGAACAAAGTAATGTTTATTGATAGTGAGTTGAATGTGGAAGTTTGTGTCTCTTCTATAGTTCAGTAACAGCTCAGCTCCTCCCTGAATCTCTCCGTCTCCTCTTTGATCTGTAATTTCTTCTCTCTCTTTGTGATTTTTTAGCTCCTCATTCATCCTAAGCTGCAGCCTTTGTGATTTTCTAATCACATTTTTTTTTCCAATTTGTGATTTCCATTTGAAAATAAGTAATTTTTAAACCTTATGTGAGACAAGAGGCCATCAGTCATTTACTGTTGGTTAAATATGTAATAATGTATGAACTGATTAATTTATCAACTTTTGAACTGATCACCAACTATAACGATATTCAAATTATTAAGAAAAAAAAGGTTTTGTGAATTGAAAATTGCATGCTGTTAACACTGAATATATTTAGTATTTTTTCTACAATATGTGTATTTTATTGCTTCTCTATGACAGAAAACTGAATATCTTTGGATTGTGGAAATAATAAGACATTTGAGGAGCTTACCTGGAATTTGAGGAAAGAAGCCGGACATTTTTTCACCATTTTCTGATATTTTATAGACCAAACAAGTTATTAGGACATTCAAAATGTCTGAACAGATTAATCAACTGTGAAAATAAGTTCCAACATTCACCATGAAGTTGTGGAAATAGAATCCCTCCTATTATGTTGATATTTCCCCCTGTATTTAAATCTTTATTGTACAAATCCTCTTTGAATAACACTACTTTTATTAAAAAACAAATAAGGACAGAATTATTTCTATTGGTGTTATAAATCCATCTGAACTCTTAAAAACATGAAACAAAACACTGAATCCAGGACTGGAAGTAGTCTCTGACTATCTGTGGGCCAAATTAAAGGAATTATTTCTGTTTGCAGTAATGTGAATGTTTGTCCCATTATTACTACAAGTAAGAATAAAATATAAATACCAAAACCTCCAGTTGATAAAAATGAATGAAAATTCTGTGTAAGCCACCAATTACATATACACTGATGATCAAGCTGTAAAAATGATTAAATTTCAGTTTGAAATTGATTTCACAGGAATCATAGAGTTAAATGAAGCAGCAACAACACAAGAAGACATTATTGACTTTATTCTGAGCTGGACAGAAAAATCTGAACTGAATCCTAAAAACCATAGAAGTGTAACAGAGTGTGTCTCCCTCTAGTGGATGTTGTGGAGTTTTCTGTTGTCTTTGCTCCAAAGGTTTTTGTACAGAGTTTTACTGTTTCCTGTCACTGTGGGCCTCAGAGCACAGTAGTACACAGCAGAGTCTGACAGATGAAGCTTCTGGATCTTCAGAGGAACTTTGTTGTTGTCGACTGTAGCATCAAATCTGTCTTCCTGGAACTCTGGAGCATTGCTTCCATAAGCACCACGTCTTAAAATGTACTTTGGAACGTTATTCACTTCTTGTTTGTACCAGAACAAATTAAGTTGTGCTGTTGTGTAACTGCTCTTAAAACTACAATCCAGTGTAACTGTGTCTCCTTCAGCAGCAATGACATCTCCTGATGGCTGCATCACTTTGTCTTCTCCTTTACACTCTGGAGAAGAACACAACATGCAGAGGAAGAGATGGATAAATAAAAATTATTAACAAAGAAAAATCAGTAGTTGTAAAGACTTTTATTCTATGTAAAACAGATGGAATTTTGTGATCCACTAGTTTTTCTCAGTGAAACTCTGCTCATGTTAAATATGTCTCCTACCTCTTATTGTGAGCACAAACAAAGTGACAAACAGACTGAAGTTCACTGACAGCATCTTGAAGATGAAGACAATCTGTCTGTTCTTGGATCAAACTCCACTGTGAAAGTTTGTGTCTTTTCTGTCCTTGAGTCCCAGTTTAGCTCCTCCCTTCATCCTTTCCTCCTTCCTCTCACAGCTCTGACTAACAGAGTGTTTGTCTCTGATGATGATCTCATTCACTCACTAACTTAAGATCATTGGAGGAGAGTAACATGTACAACTGTGTGTCATCTGCAGATTTCATGACATCACCAAGTAGAACATGTATATGTTAAACTAAAGAGATTCTATGATAGAACATTCCAGGACTCTGGTGCCAATATTTTTCTGTTTACAACTTAAAGAACAAATCATAATAGAAAAGCTGATCGAAGTCACTTAGAGACTTACAATGAAGCTGAGCCAGATCAGCAAAAATGTCTCCAGCAGAGGGCATATATTTCAATGCTGGCCCTTGAACATTTAAGCACGAGTGATACTGGGCTGATGAAAGTTCATGTAGGTGTATTTATATCAGTCCCTCCAGGATTTTGCAGGCGTTTTTCGAGATTGTTGCGGCCTAAAATGCATGAATTTGCCACAGCTTTTCTAAAAGTTTTTGATGTAAGTTGCGATGTTTTAAGTATATTTGTTGCCATGTAATTGTGAGGGAACAGTGAGAGTTGCTTAAAAGCTGCATTTTTTTCAGCTTTTAGAACGTGTTTCAACATTTTAATTGACAATTATTTTGAAACGTGATCCAACCTATTTACACAAACGCTCACACACCACAGTGGGAAATTAGCAGCAGCCAGATACTGATTTAGCATGCAGTGGTTGGCAGATTTAAGGCACAAAATGATAATTTACTATTGAATGAATCACATTTGGACATATCTGTCAGTGGTAATTTCACATCCTGGCTCATACATATTGAAACACACCCTCACAGTTTGTCACATCAATTAAGGAAAGCACTCAGAGAGCACAGTACTCCCCAAAGACTGTTCATTCCTTGATCTTGTGCTGACACAGGCGTGTGTTTTGCATGTGTACATTATGTACGGATACCAAATCTTGTGACCTAAATATGTAGCGGGAGGCGGGAATTGATGAGACTCAGAAACACCCCCATAATTTAATCAGTTTTTCCTTGTATCATTTCCGATAAGTCCACAGCGGGGGATTTGTAGCAGGATTGCAATTGTGATCGTCAGCAGGTAGATGAGGTAGCGTTCATTTGTTGTCATTGTTACTGTGCCGCTATCAGATGTCGTGCTTGTCCTTCAATGGGAAATTCTTCACAAATTTGTGGATCCAGACTATAAGCCGTATCACTGCCAAAATCTAATCACTTGGTCCTTGTGCCATTTATGACCTCACCTGAAAATTTCATACAAATCTGTTCGTCAGTTTTTGAGTAACGTTGCTAACAGAGGAAGGATTCATGTATGTTGATCGTCACATAACTTCACAATGTTTCTTGGGGAAGTAATTAATCAAACTCATTTTCATTTTTTCAGTGCTCCAGCAGATCTAGACACAACAGCATCTATCACAGTGATGGGTCTGGTCTGTGGTCGGCTCATTTAAACCATTCTCCTAATATGTTTTGCATTAGAAAACCGTTTGTCAATCAGTGATTTTTTTTATTGAATTAGTGAGAATTGCTGCGATTGTAACATTGTGAATTCATGGAAGGATTGCTATCTGAAAGTGTCCATATCATCTATAACAGGGGTCGGCAAGTAGATGTGGCTTCGGGCCAAAATGTTTGTAAACAATCGAACAGCGGGCCAACATGCTGCGGGGTGCGCTCCGAATCCGCAGGGGGGGCTGCGGCGATACCGCGAGCAGCGGAGCTTCTACAGCTGATCGCCGCTGCTTGGGACACACGCATGGGCGTAACCACCATCTCAGAAGTGAGGGGGACAAATTTTTCTGAGCGATTTATCATTCTCTTCCATTTAATTGCACCGTCCTTAGTGGCTAAAGAACCACATAATCCCTAACAGCCACAGTACAATACCAGGGGACCAACTAGGCTAGTTCTTTAAACTATAAAGTATAAAACTTGAAACTATAAAATCTAAAGTTTTAGTGGCCAAACTCTAGTTAAGTTGACAACAATGTCCCTTGAACATCTACTGGACGAGTAGCCAAAGGTGCCAAACACTGAACATGAAATGATCAGTACTGCCTGGTTTCTCCCTGTAATAGATATCTTATTTTCAGGAAGTTATAATCTCTCCTTACCTGTAAAGACCCTACATCCTTGTCCCTGCTGCTGGCCTCTGATCCATCTCCTCCCTGACTCTGCTCTTTCTGTTATGGCAATAAACATAAAAAATGTGGTAAGAAAAAATCTGAAATAGCATTAGGAAGAGTAAAACTTGCAGTAGAATTTAACCTCAAAATCACTTTAACCCATAGATACATATTTTTTTCTCAGCCACTTATATATATTTTTTTCACCTCTGCAGACCCTGCATGGTCAACATTACTGCTGGCCGTCGCCTCTGGTCCATCTCCTGCCTGATTCTGCTCTTTGTTATGGAAATAATCATTAAAGAATCTGAAAATCAAAATTCTGAGATAGAATTTGAAAGAGAAGGAGTAAAAATAGTTGTAAATTTAACCACTTTTATACCATAGATAGCCTATTCTTTTTCCCCCTCCCTGACTCTCCTCTTTTGGGACCAAAAGACTTAAATACATGGAGAGCAATTGTGAGCACATCTTCTGCCCAGAAACTAAAGAGGACTGGGTTTATTCCAAGAATAAACTAATTAGCAAGTAATGTAACAGAGGCAACAACATTTGAATTATTGTTAACTAGCTTAACATATTGATATATTGCCACGTTTTACCTTGTCATCATTTAGCTAACAAGTCTAACATTGTTTGCATCCAACAAGGTCACACAACTTACACGGTTTGTTTGGAAAAAACTGTAAAGTTTTTTGCTTCTTGCTGGCTCTGGCTGGTTTGCTAAACATTACTCCAGACGCACGTTCAGCACTGCTCAGCACAGCAGCACGTCTCCTGTGGAACACCTGCGTTAGCATGCGCTCATGGTGCATTCAAAGACGGCTCGGGAAAACACGTTACTGGATGCTAATAACGGGTTTAGCTGTTGTAACGGTTGAAAAAAGTGCGGGGGACAGATGTGGAAAGTGCGGGGGACATGTCCCACGCGTACCCCGCGTCCGTTACGCCCATGGACACACATCTCAATTCTGATCACAAATGTATTAAAAATGACTCCCGAGACACACGTTTTGCACACACTGTTGCTCAGTGAAGTCTGGCTGGTACAACCGTGTCCGACCAGTAGCGCAAACGCGGAAATGCCCGGCAGCAGCCGACCACGCGAGTTTCGTGATGGACTGGCTTGGGTCCGTGACAAATTAAATTTTCAAAATCATCTGGCGGGCCAGATATTATTCCTGACGGGCCAGTTTTGGCCCGCGGGCCGCCAGTTGCCAACCACTGATCTATAAGAATGAATGTTGCCATTCCATGGAGGTCTCACAAATCAGCCAAATTTAATGTATCCCAGGTATCATAATGTGACGGTTCAGTGTTTTGCTGTTCAGACATGTCACAATGGTGATGTGGACGTATTTGTAGGACCAAAGAAACTGGTGTGAATAGAGGTCTGTATATATTACTAGTAAATATGTGCTGTTAAAAATTGCTTCCATGCTGTCTTCAAGTTCAAACTGAACAAAATCTGGGGCTCATTCCTCAATGGATTCACCTTTCATTTATTTGCAGAAATCACATTTCAAAGACCCATTACAACGTCTGTGTCGGACTTAATGTCCAGTTTGCAATGTCTTATCTTCCTAATTGCATTTGAAATCATCAGATATCATCAGATGAGAGCGCTTGAATGATTCATCTGACGGTAAATGGAGGCTGGATTCACCACTGACAAAGATGGAGAGGAACAGGATGAGAAAGTAAAAACGAACAAAAAACATTTTATTGTACCACATGTTGCTGTAGTTTGATAAATTATCATCATGGACAGAATTCTCAGGGTTTGAATCATAAACTCTGGATATTTTCAAGTGGATGAACTTTTTCCCCTCAAATCCTCTGCAGCATCTCTTCTGGAGGCATCACTGATCTTCTGCTCCTGTCAATCCTCCCACAGTGTTTCATCAGCAGCTGTAACCACAGTGACTGTGAGAAAACAGGAATTACCTCAATCCATCTGATATGAAGCTGTGCTCTCAATACCACTTCCCTCCTCTTTGAAGAGGAGTCTCATATCTGTGTTCAGGTTTTTGTACAGCCTCTGCTACACTTTGTATCACTGTGTCTCTAGAGCACAGTAGTAGAGAGCTGTGTCTGCCAGGGTTAGCTGATTGATGGTCAATGTAGTTGATGTAGCTGTTGTTTCTGATCCATATCGCTGATCAGGAATATATTTAGCTGTACTCCCCTTTGCTCCTTTATAGAGTATAAACTGAGGAGCCTGAAGGTCAGAAAGATGTTTGTACCAGTAAAGCCAAATCCCAGTAGTATCTGTCTGATAGTTACATGTGAGTGTGACAGATTCTCCTTCTGTTCCACTGACTTCATCTTCGACGGGAGAGATTGTGTCTTCAGCTTTTAGTCCTGGAAAAAGTAGAGAAAATGAAGCCATCAGACTCACATTGTCCATGAGGCTGAGAGGAGAAGACAGTGGAAAATGTCACCTGTACAGTGTTACTCTGTGGACACAAACAGCTCAACTGGAGCTCAGATCACAACTAGATTGTACACAACTTGATGACAAAGACAGAATATTGAGTGATTTCAACTGTGAACATGAACACAGCAGGTTAAAGAGAAATTCATGTGTTCATAAACTCACCTATGAAGTGAGATGAAAACAAAAAGAGGTAAAGCAACATGTCTTTGGAGTTATTAAAGTCAGACACACATCAGATGAACAATGTTCTTCCACTGCAGCACAATGAGGAAGAAATAATGTGAGTGGATGAGATGAAGTTCAGTGGGCGGGGCCATTACCTCTTGACATCATTTTTTTTTTCAGTTCGGCCAATCAAATTGTTTTGTGTTTCCACAGCAGCTCTGTCTCTGATCTTTACTGCTTCATTTCTCTGTTGTCTTTGTCATCAGTCCAACAAGTCACAAATCAGAGCTTTAACAGAGTGTGTCTCCCTCTAGTGGATGTTGTGGAGTTTTCTGTTGTCTTTGCTCCAAAGGTTTTTGTACAGAGTTTTACTGTTTCCTGTCACTGTGGGCTTCACAGCACAGTAGTACACAGCAGAGTCTGTCACTGCAGCAGAGGAGATCTTCAGATCCATTTTTGTTTCTTCTTTTCTCACAGTAACAGACAGTCCAGGGACTGGATTTAATGATATGTCTCCCGATTCCAAATGAGAGATCAGGAACTCTGGTCCTTTTCCTGGATGTTGTCGATACCAGAAGAAATAATCAGCAGCTCCTTTGGTGTATTTGCAGGACAGAGTCACAGTGCTGCCTTCTAAACTGGACTCTTCATCCTTGACTGCAGTGAGTTGTTGACAGTTGACACCTAAAGGAAGAAATAAATGATGCTATTATTGAAAATGTCCCCAGTGAGGAAACAGTAAAGTTTATCTGATCTCATTAGATGATGTAAAGGAATCACAACATTCTCATGTTGTATGAGGTTACATACCTGTTAAAATGTAGAGAAGCAACACACAAAACCCACAATTATCCAACAGAACCATGTTGAACAAAGTAATGTTTATTGATAGTGAGTTGAATGTGGAAGTTTGTGTCTCTTCTATAGTTCAGTAACAGCTCAGCTCCTCCCTGAATCTCTCCGTCTCCTCTTTGATCTGTAGTTTCTTCTCTCTGTTCCTCTTCCTGCTGGTTACAGACTGGTAGCAGCATCTTGACTAACTGTGATGGAGGTTGTTTTTGTGATTCTTTGATAACAGGAGTTAGAAGAACAATGCTCCAATTTCTACTGGACTTCACTGTTGACCAGTTAGTGTTAGAGTTGATTTGAAAGTGTTATTGCTTGTTTTTAAACTCTCGTTTCTATCTCCATTTGTGATTATTTTACCTCCTTGTGAGCCTGTTGACTGTTTGAGATTCTCTTGCAGAAACCTTCTGACTGTTCCTGAATTTCACCTTGTGTCCAAGACTGAATGATTTGAATCAAATATCTGATGGTGAGTGTTCTGACAGATCCTGTTTAAAGTCAGTGTTCCCTCACATGCTAAAAATGTGTTTGAGTATCAACATATGAGACACAATTAAAACTCAGACAAAAATTGATTTTGTAAAACCACTGAGACCCAGTTTAAACTCTGTGTGATTATTAATTACACTGATTTCATTTCAGTTGAACCATATTGTGCAGCTTAAACTGTGTTGTAAACATGAATCAATGGACATAAACAGCCTCTGAAAGATCAACAGCTTTATACTTATTTACTAACAGCCAATCATCACACTTCCTAAACTGCAGACATTGTGATTTGCTCCTCAAATAATAATGCATTAATTGATTGTCAACTATTTAAATTATCACCAATTCTAATGATAATTAATTTATTAAGAAAATAATCTTTTTTAATTGGAAATTGCAGCTTGTGGAAAATGAAGATATTTTTAATATATTTTTTGATCTTTTATGACAGAAAACTGAATATCTTTGGGTTGTGGACAAAATAAGACATTTGAGGAGGTTATCTGGAATTTTAGAAGAGGCTGATGGACATTTTTTCACCATTTTCTGATATTTTTTCCATCAAGCAAGTAATCAGGACATCCACAATGTAACATCAGATGAAGCAACTGTGAAAATAATGTCAAGTTCCAGCCTTCCTGTTCTCACTCTGAAGCTGTGGAAATGAAATCCCTCCTGTTCACACATGATGTTGGTTTTATCCACTGTCTTTAAATCTTTGTTGTATAAATGGCTATGTGAATAACGGTACTGTTATTTTAAAATAAATAATGACAGAATTATTTCCATTGGTGTTATAAATCCATGTGAAGTCTTAAAAACATTTAACAAAACACTGAATTCAGGACTGGAAGTAGTCTCTGACTATCTGTGGCCAAATTAAAGTTTTTATCTTCTGTTTGCAGTAATGTAAATATCTGTCCCATTTTTATGATGGCTAAGAATTAAATATAAATACCAAAGCCTCCAGTTCTTGATGCTCAGATAACAAAGTTTGTACAGTCGTGTTTCATTCAGCTGAGGCTGATCTCTGAGGTCAGATATTTCTTTTTAGATTCAGAAAACTCATTCATGACTTCATTACACACAAAATTTGACTACTGATAAGATAATCCTTTATTGCTCCCCACTCCAGGGGAAGTTTCCATGGTTACAGCAGGAACATGTTTCACAGCAACACTAAACATTTGCTTAAATATAATAATAATATGAACAATATATACAAGGATGAAAAATGAAAATGAATAAGCACAGTATAAATACACTATAAGTGACAGAAACATTCAATGACTTGTGGAATAAATGTCATTTTAAAAATGCAAATGCAAGCAGTGCAAAAAATAGTTGTGCAGATTTTATCATGGTTTGAGATGGAGATATGTTATAGTCTGGTTGATATGAACATCAGCCAGTGATGCTGATGTTGTGAAGTCTTACAGCAGATGATATGAATGACCTGTGATAGCGCTCCTTCTTGCAGGATGAATATCTTAGTCTGCTGCTGAAGGAGCTGTTTAAAGACCCAGCAGTCACATGCAGTGGGTGAGAGGGATTGTCCATGACAGATGTGAACTTTGCCAACATCCTCCTCTCACCCACCTCCTCTATGGAGTCCAGAGAGCAGTCCAGGACAGAACCGGTCCTTATGACCAGTCTGTTCAGTCTCTTTCTGTCCCTTTCAGTGCTCCCCAGCAGACCACTGCATAGAAGATAACAGACGCCACCTCAGTGCCATAGAATGTTCAATAGTTTCCTGTGACATCAGTGAAGGAAACATTTACAGGCTTCATGTTATCCAGAATCCTGCTGCTCAGTTTGAACTTGTTCCAGTAGAAATAATCACATCACTGTGAATTCTACTGACCTTCACTGAACAAGCTGGTTTAGAATTGATTTGAAGATTTTATTGTGAGTTTTTAAGGCCTTACACAGCCAGACAGTAACTCATTGGTTGTGTTTTCACTCCTTATGAACCTGTTGGCTGTTTAAGATCATCAAGCAGAAACCTTCTGACTGTTCCTGAATCTCTCCATGTGACCAGAACTGAATGATTTGGGGAAAAAATTAATGGTGGATTTTGTGACAGCTCTTGTGTTTTGCTAACTGCATTTTTTCACATTTCAAATTGAAATCAATGAATTTGTCATCCATACTTGTGACACAATGTGATCTTTTGCTGTTCATTAGAGCAGCAATGATTCATCTGTCACTGATTGTCAACTATTAAATTATTAGCTCACAGTTTTGATGATCGATTGATCAGTGGAATATTTTTAACAAAAAATGTCAGAATTCTCTGAGTGCAGTTTCCTTTATGTGAGAATTTTCTGGTTTCTTTCCTCCTCTGTGACAGTAAACTGAGCACCTTTATGCTGTGGATGAAACAAGACATTTGATGTCTGGGACTTCAGGAAGCACTGATTAATGTTGTTCTCCATTTTCTCATATTTTATAGGCTTCATATTACTGGCAGATTAATAAACACTGAATCTCTACTTGCAGCTCCACTGTTCAAGCCCTTGAACTGTGGAAATCATTCCCAGAGGATCTCACAATGAGAACATCAATGTCTTCTTCTCAAACATTAATGATAATAACAACACTTTCAATAATGTTTTAGGACAAGACACTGATGTTCTTATTGTGACTCTGAAATGAATTCTGAAACATTACTGAATATATTAGTATCATAAGTAGTATGACCTAAATGCTATTTCAGCCCCAAACAGACCAAACACCTCCTGACAGCAGATGTTGAGGAGGGTCCTGTATTACCCCCTTTGACTGATTCCCTCCTGATGGATGCTTTAACTGTTCCATCTCCAGCTTGTTCGTGTGAGTTTGCAGTAATGTTAAAGTGAGTTTCATTTCTACTGTGGAAAAGGTTTAGATATAAAAGTATAAGCATCTATTTCATCAAAATGAGTGAAGATACAATCAAAGCATGATTTAAAAAGTGATGATGTAGCAATTATGCATCAAATTTAAGCTTAAAAGTTAAATGAGGCAGCAAACACTGAGGAAGACATGATTGATTTTACTGGTACAGTTTACTTCCTGTGGTTTATTCTGAGCTGGACAGAAAACCCAGATGATATCCTGTCAAACCACAAAGTGTAACAGAGTGTGTCTCCCTCTAGTGGATGTTGTTGAGTTTTCTGTTGTCTTTGCTCCAAAGGTTTTTGTACAGAGTTTTACTGTTTCCTGTCACTGTGGGCTGCAGAGCACAGTAGTACACAGCAGAGTCTGACAGATGAAGCTTCTGGATCTTCAGAGGAACTTTGTTGTTGTCGACTTGAGCATCAAATCTGTCTTTCTCGAACTCTGGAGCATTAACATCACCATAAGCACCACGTTTTAAAATGTACACTGGAAAGCCATTTACATCTTGTTTGTACCAGAACAAAATATTAGTTGTGGTACTGCTCTGAAAACTACAATCCAGTGTAACTGTGTCTCCTTCAGCAGCAATGACATCTCCTGATGGCTGCATCACTTTGTCTTCTCCTTTACACTCTGGAGAAGAACACAACATGCAGAGAAAGACATGAATCAACGAAGATGACTGACTAAAGGAGATCAGTCAGCAGCTGTTAAGAGTTTCATTCCATGTCGAATAAATGGAACTTTGTGCTCTACTAGTTTTTCTCAGTGAAACTCTGTTCATGTTAAATATGTCACCTACCTCTTATTGTGAGCACAAACAAAGTGACAAACAGACTGAAGTTCACTGACAGCATCTTGAAGATGAAGACAATCTGTCTGTTCTTGGATCAAACTCCACTGTGAAAGTTTGTGTCTTTTCTGTACTTGAGTCCCAGTTTAGCTCCTCCCTTCATCCTTTCCTCCTTCCTCTCACAGCTCTGACTAACAGAGTGTTTGTCTCTGCTGATGATCTTATTCACTCTCTCACTTAAGGTCACTGGTGGGGAGTAACGTGTACAACTGTGTGTCGTCTGCATAGAAGGGTTTCCTGACAACATCACCAGGCAGATGCATGTATATATTAAACTGAAGAGGTTCCAGGATACAAGTTATATTCCAATATTTGATTGCTTGTAGCTGAAGGAACCAATTAAAACAGTACAAAAGGATCAAGGTAACTCAAAGTCTTCCAGTGATTCAGAGCAAAGGATCAAATTACTGTAACATAGATCATATATTTGAATTTTGGCCCTAGAACATGGAAAATCATTCAAAAAAGAGTGATATTGGGGCCCGTGAAATTTAATTTAGGTGTGTATATGGATCCATATTTTCCACAAGAAAGAACAGTCTTTCGTTGTCATTCCATGAACTTTCAAAAATGTGCTGCAGTTAATTGATCATCCTAAATTTGTCCATAGCTGTGAGTGTGATTGTGTGTCCTGTTTTAAGATACTGTGTTAAGTTACTGTTTGCTTGGTTTTTTTAAAGTTATTTTCTTGTTTTTTACTGCGAAACACTTACAAAGATAGAGATACTTTATTAATCCTCAGAGGGGAAATTCAGGTGAGCAGCAGCCCACAGTGTGTGACTTACATTCACATTCATCCCTACACAGTAAAAAAGATAAATGGTACAAAACAATAAATAAATAACACGGACTTGCTGCCACTGCTGTTGGCGCATGCACTTTGGTCACCCTTTGGGCTGTTGTAAAGGCCTATAGAAATAAAACAGAAAAATAGAAACTTTGGATGTTTTCAAGATCAGGAACATTTGATTTGGGGAAGATTTTATAATCTAACACTGAAATGTTTTTCTGTTAAATCACGCCAAATTTGTGATGTGGACGTATCTGTAGGACCACAAAGGTTGGTATGCTTAGAGGTTTTTATGTATTGCTACTGAATATGTGCTGCTACAAATTGGATCCATGTTTTCTTCATGCTGAATTTAAAAACACATGAGACTCATCCCTCAATGGATTCACAATTATTTGCAGAAAAAAACATTTTAAAGACTCATTATAATGTCTGTGTTGGACTGAATGTCAAAGTTGTATTGTCTTATCTTCATAACTGTATTTAACGTCATCAGATGAAGCCACTTGAATGATTTATCTGATGGTAAATCAGCAATGTATTCATTTGAGCTTCCTTTTCCTTATTTCCAGAGAAAAACTGAGGAGCCTGAATGTCAGATTGCTGTTAGTACCAGTAAAGGAGAATGTTACCATCTGATAGTTACATGTGAGTGTTACAGAGTCTAAATCTGTTCCACTGACTTCATCTTGTTCAGGAGAGATTGTGTCTTCAGCTTTTAGTCCTGGAAAAAGTAGAGAAAATGAAGCCATCAGACTCACATTGTCCATGAGGCTGAGAGGAGAAGACAGTGGAAAATGTCACCTGTACAGTGTTACTCTGTGGACACAAACAGCTCAACTGGAGCTCAGATCACAACTAGATTGTACACAACTTGATGACAAAGACAGAATATTGAGTGATTTCAACTGTGAACATGAACACAGCAGGTTAAAGAGAAATTCATGTGTTCATAAACTCACCTATGAAGTGAGATGAAAACAAAAAGAGGTAAAGCAACATGTCTTTGGAGTTATTAAAGTCAGACACACATCAGATGAACAATGTTCTTCCACTGCAGCACAATGAGGAAGAAATAATGTGAGTGGATGAGCTGAAGTTCAGTGGGCGGGGCCATTACCTCTTGACATCATTTCTTAAAACTCAATTCGACCAATCAAATTGTTTTGTGTTTCCACAGCAGCTCTGTCTCTGATCTTTACTGCTTCATTTCTCTGTTGTCTTTGTCATCAGTCCAACAAGTCACAAATCAGAGCTTTAACAGAGTGTGTCTCCCTCTAGTGGATGTTGTGGAGTTTTCTGTTGTCTTTGCTCCAAAGGTTTTTGTACAGAGTTTTACTGTTTCCTGTCACTGTGGGCCTCAGAGCACAGTAGTACACAGCAGAGTCTGACAGATGAAGCTTCTGGATCTTCAGAGGAACTTTGTTGTTGTCGACTGCAGCATCAAATCTGTCTTTCTGGAACTCTGGAGCTTCGTCATCTCCAGAATAACCACGTCTTAAAATGTACTTTGGAAAGCCATTCACTTCTTGTTTGTACCAGAAGAAACTAAGTTGTGTTGCTGTGTAACTGCTCTGAAAACTACAATCCAGTGTAACTGTGTCTCCTTCAGCAGCAATGACATCTCCTGATGGCTGCATCACTTTGTCTTCTCCTTTACATTCTAGAGAAGAACACAACATGCAGAGGAAGACATTAATCAGCAAAGATGATCAAATAACAGTCATTGACTGGAAAGTTTTCTCTTATATGTAAAACAGATGGAAATTTGATTTAGGTTTTCTTTAATTAAAACTCTGTCCATGTTAAATATGTCACCTACCTCTTATTGTGAGCAGAAACAAAGTGACAAACAGACTGAAGTTCACTGACAGCATCTTGAAGATGAAGACAATCTGTCTGTTCTTGGATCAAACTCCACTGTGAAAGTTTGTGTCTTTTCTGTACTTGAGTCCCAGTTTAGCTCCTCCCTTCATCCTTTCCTCCTTCCTCTCACAGCTCTGACTAACAGAGTGTTTGTCTCTGATGATGATCTCATTCACTCTCTCACATATTTATTGATCATCAGTCAGTCATCAATCAATGATTGTGTTTTCTAAATGATTTCCTGAGTCCTGCTTGTTTTCTACATATTTAAATTTACAGACTGGATTCTCTTTATTTCACACATGTTCAGTGGTTGATGTCTCTCAGCAGTTAGTTTGGTTGTCAGAGGATTTGTTGTGTGATTGTCTCTCATTTATAGAAACATCTCAGTTTATACAGAAACTATCCAACAGCAGTTCATTCTGATCATATTGTGTGACAAAACACAAACACCTAAATGCTGCTAATAACATTATCTAAGGTGTTCTCCAGTGATTTAAACATTAATGTTAAGTTTTGTTTGTATCTGAGATGACATCCTACTGACAGTAAAAATATTTTCTTTTAAACAAACGTTGATTCACAAACAGTCCTCCAATACAGTTTGAAGCTGTAATATTAAACTTTATTTATATCTCACTTTTCAGACCCAGTTTGCATCTCAAATGGCTTCACATTGGAAAGTGAAAAGGTCCAGCTATCAGTAGATTTATATCAGTAAAATGTTCAACTCTAAACTTGAGCTTAAAGAAAATGTAAACTGATTATGTGATGCTATTAATGTATTTCATGTGTTGTCAGAAACATTTAGAGCTATGAGAGGTGACATGAACCAAGTCAAAACCAGGTTTTCCAAGTTTAAAAGCTGAAATGTTTGATGTGATGTTAATGCAGCACCTCTGCAATCAGGAGGAGGAGACTCATCACTTTATCTTCACTTCTAACATTCTTCATCACAACGTTGTCTCAAGAGTGAAGACAGTTTGAATGTGAACAAACCATAGAAGTGTAACAGAGTGTGTCTCCCTCTAGTGGATGTTGTGGAGTTTTCTGTTGTCTTTGCTCCAAAGGTTTTTGTACAGAGTTTTGCTGTTTCCTGTCACTGTGGGCCTCACAGCACAGTAGTACACAGCAGAGTCTGTCACTTCAGCAGAGGAGATCTTCATACTGATTTGTTTGTTATCGTCACTCACAGAAACAGACATTCTAGCTGATGTTGCAGGTTGTGTTCCATAGCTAACGATGAGAAACTCTGGAGGTTTTCCTGGATGCTGTCGATACCAGAAAAACCGATCACTACCAGTAGCTTGTTGGGAGTATTTGTAGGTCAGAGTCACAGTGCTGCCTTCTAAACTGGACTCTTCATCCTTCACTGCAGTCAGTTGTTGACAGTTGACACCTAAAGCAAAAATAAGTAAATATTGTTAAAGTGTGAACATCTGTTTCAGTGACTTCTTTCAGTCAAATCCATTGAAGACATTTCTTCTTCCTGCTTTCACCTACCTTTCAGTGTGATCACAAACAAAGGAAACATGACACAGTAATGCAGTGACAGCATCTTCCACACACTATCTGTTATGTTTGGTTTACAGACTGAATGTATGTGACAGCGGGAGTCCTTTTCTGTTCGTCTCTTTGACAGAGTTGCTCCTCCCTCAACATGTTCCTCCTCTCATATCACTGGATGTTCTCAACACCAAAACCACACCTGAATGTATTTTACAGCTTTAGACACAAACACATGAATCTCTGTTAATCTGCTGGTTTCCCGTTCCTTTGCTTTTAAATCACATTGATGGATATTAATTTTATTTCATCTAACATACAGTTGAAAACCCAGTGGTTCCTACTACTGAATCAGAAGGAGGAGGGAGAAGTTGTTGAAGTAACATCTCGTTTAAGAATTGATTTCTATCTCTGTAAGGGAATAATCTGATTCTATGATTTCAGATGATATGAGAATGAACAACTGAAGCAGTCTTTCTGAAAATGAGGCTTATATTATTGGCTGCAAAAATGAAAACTGATTGTTTGTCATGTGAATGAATTCGTGTCAAATCAGACAGAAATCAGGAAATGTGTCATTGAACTGTCTTAGATGTTGTTCCGTAAAATGGGGCTATAAGGGACAGCGGGGTAATAAGGGACATTTTTTCGGAAAATGTTTTAAATGTAATTCTGCGGTTTTTATGTTGAGCAGGATGCGGTTTTGTGTTGTTTTTATTAATTATCCATGAATTCTTCAAGAAATCTCGGTAAAAACCGCAGAATTACATTTAAAACATTTCCCAGAAAAATGTCCCTCATTGCCCCGCTGTCCCTTATAGCCCAGTTTTACGGTTCATAATTTATTTTGGTATTGTAAAATATAGTGGCGGAATGAGTGGACTTCACATGTTTTCAGATTGAGGAACTGTGGTCATTTTACACACAAACACAGCTGCATTTGCAGAAATATTTTATGGGGTTCACTATCTCCAGAAATGCTAAAATAATGATGTGGAATCATTCATGGGACCACATAAACTGATGTCCATAGACATTTATATACTGTCATCATGTGTGCAAAGTTACAAGTTGCTTCCATGTTGTCTTCATGTTGATATTTAACAACAAGTGAGGTTTATTTCTGAACGGATTCACATTTTATTTATTTGCAGAAAGAAAAATTTAAAGAGCCATTACAGTATCTCTGCTGGACTTAATGTCAAGTTTGTATTTTCTTTCCTTTCTAAAAGTTGGATCTTGGATGTTTGACAATATGTACTATTGGAAACGACACATATCATCAGATGAAGCCACTGGAATGATTGATCTGATGGTAAATGGTGGCTGGATTCACCACTGACAAAGATGAAGAGGATCAGAATGATAAAAATATGACATCAAATCAGTCAATAAAAACACATTTTATTGCACCTGATGTTGTTGTAGTTTCATAAATTATCGTCAAGGACAGAATTTTCAATATTTGAATCATATAAACTCTAGATGTGTTTTTGTAAACCACTTTCCCCTCAAATCCTCTGCAGCATCTCTTCTGGAGGCATCGCTGATCTTCTGCTCCTGTCAATCCTCCCACAGTGTTTCATCAGCAGCTGTAACCACAGTGACTGTGAGAAAACAGGAATTAGCACAATCCATCTGATATGAAGCTGTGCTCTCAATACCACTTCCCTCCTCTTTGAAGAGGAGTCTCATATCTGTGTTCAGGTTTTTGTACAGCCTCTGCTACACTTTGTATCACTGTGTCTCTAGAGCACAGTAGTAGAGAGCTGTGTCTGCCAGGGTTAGCTGATTGATGGTCAATGTAGTTGATGTATCTGTTGTTTGGGATCCATATCGCTTATCAGGAATATGTTCACTTGTCCATGCTTTTGCATCTTTCCAGAGTATAAACTGAGGAGCCTGAAGGTCAGAATGATGTTTGTACCAGTCAAGTCTTGCTCCACCATTCTCTGTCTGATAGTTACATGTGAGTGTGACAGATTCTCCTTCTGTTCCACTGACTTCATTTTCTTCAGGAGAGATTGTGTCTTCAGCGTTTAGTCCTGGAAAAAGTAGAGAAAATGAAGCCATCAGACTCACATTGTCCATGAGGCTGAGAGGAGAAGACAGTGGAAAATGTCACCTGTACAGTGTTACTCTGTGGACACAAACAGCTCAACTGGAGCTCAGATCACAACTAGATTGTACACAACTTGATGACAAAGACAGAATATTGAGTGATTTCAACTGTGAACATGAACACAGCAGGTTAAAGAGAAATTCATGTGTTCATAAACTCACCTATGAAGTGAGATGAAAAGAAAAAGAGGTAAAGCAACATGTCTTTGGAGTTATTAAAGTCAGACACACATCAGATGAACAATGTTCTTCCACTGCAGCACAATGAGGAAGAAATAATGTGAGTGGATGAGCTGAAGTTCAGTGGGCGGGGCCATTACCTCTTGACATCATTTTTTGACTCCATTCAGCCAATCAAATTGTTTTGTGTTTCCACAGCAGCTCTGTCTCTGATCTTTGCTGCTTCATTTCTCTGTTGTCTTTGTCATCAGTTCAACAAGTCACAAATCAGAGCTTTAACAGAGTGTGTCTCCCTCTAGTGGATGTTGTGGAGTTTTCTGTTGTCTTTGCTCCAAAGGTTTTTGTACAGAGTTTTACTGTTTCCTGTCACTGTGGGCTGCAGAGCACAGTAGTACACAGCAGAGTCTGACAGATGAAGCTTCTGGATCTTCAGAGGAACTGATGGCTTGTTGAATTCAGCATCAAATCTGTCCTTGTTGAACTCTTGGGCATTATCATTTCCATAACCACCACGTCTTAAAATGTATTTTGGAATGCTACGTACTTCCTGTTTATACCAGAACAAACTTGGACTTGGATCGCTGCTCTCAAAAGTACAATCCAGTGTAACTGTGTCTCCTTCAGCAGCAATGACATCTCCTGATGGCTGCATCACTTTGTCTTCTCCTTTACACTCTGGACAAGAACAGAACATGCAGAGAAAGACATGAATCAATGAAGACAAAGAACTAAATGAGATCAATCAGCAGCTGGAAGCAGTTTTATTCCATGTAGGATAGACGGAACTTTTTGATCCACTAGGTTTTCTCAGTGAAATTCTGTTCATGTTAAATCTGTCACCTACCTCTTATTGTGAGCACAAACAAAGTGACAAACAGACTGAAGTTCACTGACAGCATCTTGAAGATGAAGACAATCTGTCTGTTCTTGGATCAAACTCCACTGTGAAAGTTTGTGTCTTTTCTGTACTTGAGTCCCAGTTTAGCTCCTCCCTTCATCCTTTCCTCCTTCCTCTCACAGCTCTGACTAACAGAGTGTTTGTCTCTGCTGATGACCTCATTCACTCACTAACTTTAAATCACTGGAGGAGAGTAACATGTACAACTGTGTGTTGTCTACATATTTGCTGAGAACATCACCAAACAGAAACATGCATATGTGAAACTGAAGAGGTTCCAGGATAAAAGATTCTGACCTCTGGGGCCAATGTTCATGTAGGTGTTTACATATATGAATGTGTCGATATTGTCTTCAAGAAAGACCAATCTTTGCTCCCATTCCATGAACTTCAGAAGTCTCACAGATCTTTAAAATCTGATGTATCCCAGGTATCCTAATGTGACGGTTCAGTGTTTTCCTGTTTAGACATGCCACAATGGTGATGTGGACGTATTTGTAGGACCATATAAACTGGTGTTTATGGGTGCTTCCATGGTGTCTTCATGTTGAGATTTAACAACACATGAGGCTCATTCCTCAGTGGATTCACATTTCATTCATTTGCTGAAATAACTTTTGAAGACCCATTGCAATGTCTGTGTTGGAGTTAATGTCAGTTTGTTTTGTCTGATCTTCTTCATTGTATTTGGATCCAAGATAGATGACAACATAAGATCCATTGGAAACAACAGATATGATCAGATGAGACCACTGGAATGATTGATCTGATGGTAAATGGTGGCTGGATTCACCACTGACAAGATGAGGAGCAGGATGACAAGAAAATAACAGCAATGAAGAAACGATTAAAATGAATTTTACTGTACATTATGTTGCTGTACTTTGAAAAAGTATCATCATGGACAAAATGTTCAGTGCTGAAATTTTTAATGAACAGTTCTGATGTGGGTAAAGTTTTTCCCCTCAAATACTCTGCAGCATCTCTTTACTGCTTCATTTCTCTGTTGTCTTTGTCATCAGTCCAACAAGTCACAAATCAGAGCTTTAACAGAGTGTGTCTCCCTCTAGTGGATGTTGTGGAGTTTTCTGTTGTCTTTGCTCCAAAGGTTTTTGTACAGAGTTTTACTGTTTCCTGTCACTGTGGGCCTCAGAGCACAGTAGTACACAGCAGAGTCTGACAGATGAAGCTTCTGGATCTTCAGAGGAACTGATGGCTTGTTGATTTTAGCATCAAATCTGTCTTTCTGGAACTCTGCAGCATTTTCTCCAGTTCCATAAATATCACGTCTTAAAATGTACACAGGAAAGCTATTTACTTCTTGTTTGTACCAGAACAAATTAGGATTTGAAGCAGTTGTTTCAAAAGTACAATCCAGTGTAACTGTGTCTCCTTCAGCAGCAATGACATCTCCTGATGGCTGCATCACTTTGTCTTCTCCTTTACACTCTGGAAAAGAACACAATATGCAGAGAAAGACATGAATCAATTAAGATGATTGATTAAATGAGAGCAATCAGCAGCTGTTAAGAGTTTTATTCCATGTAGAATAGATGGAACTTTGTGATCTACTAGTTTTTCTCAGTGAAACTCTGTTCATGTTAAATATGTCATCTACCTCTTATTGTGAACAGAAATAAAATGACAAACAGGCTGAAAGAGACGAGTTAAAATGTGACTTACCAGTGAATATATGAAGGAGCAGCACTGGAATGAAGAGCATCATGTTCTAACCAAAAACACTCAGTGATCCTCAAACTGAACTTTGTGGAGTCTGCAGAGTTTGTGATGGAGACAGCTGGGCTCCAACATCTGTACAGGAAGACCCTCCTCCTCATGAAGTCACTGTATGATGGAGTGTGTTGATGTCCAACCCCTTGTTTCATGAGACTCTCGATTTCTCTGTTACACTCATTGATTTTTGGGTCATTCAAGAATTGAAGGACATTTGGGCTTTTAAATTTCTGAAAAATACACCTTCTCTTTTACTATGTTCTGCTGCATATTTATCAATAATAGGTAATAAACTGTCAAAGGCTTGAATGGCTCAGCTTAACCATCAATGGCAACATTTTTGTTGCATGTTTTATTTGTTGTTTGCTAACCCTGACCTAATCACAGTAACAGAGTTGCTAATCCATGCTATTGTTCACTTTTTCTTGAGAGTAGAAGTTAAACATTATTAACTAGCTGTTACTGCTGAGCAAGAGGACAAACTCATTGATGAAAAAAAAGCAAATAAAACTGTAAAAAGAATTAGTTTTATCCTGATAATATGCATAACAGGGATGTATGAGGTAGAGTAAAACATTCAGTAAAGGCTGATAATGTCATGAAAATATGAAAAATAGAAGAGAGGACATAGCTTTGTTGTATCTATTGTTTAGGAAAACTGTTTGGTGATATCAATTCAAGTAATTTACTGTTTTCTTTTTATTCTTCTGCCAGCTAAAAAGGTTCTGCGGGACACACATTCCATGCAGAATAATAATTGTTTAAAATATTATGTTCATGAAAATAATTCTCCCAGAACTAAATTTAAATTTCATTTTAACTGTTTTAGTTGAGATTCACGTTGGTCATCAGCAGGGTGGGACAAGAGAAAAGTTGATTTTTAGGAGGGACTCCAGACTTCTTTGATATTTTATAAAATATTTTCAAACATTCTTTTCTCCTAGTTTTTTTTAAAGATTTGGTCTCCGGACAAGTACATTTACACAACAACTGCATGTTTTAGTATTTTGTACATGGATTATTTGAAATTTGATGTGTGGGATGTAAAATGTCCTCCAATTCTGGAATGATCCTTACAGTTAGTTTCAAGGCAGGTCAATGTTTCAATCCAACATTTGCAGAGAGCTGCTTTTACATGACAGTTAAGTCAAATCAAACTTGTATGTCAGGCTGAGTTTGGTGTTTCATGTTTCTGTGAGCTGTGGTACTCAGCAGAATCACAACCAGGTTGCTGGGTGTTCATGAGAATTTCCCTTCACTTTACTGTTTTCATTTTACTCTTCTTACCTTCATGAGGCATTATGAACCTGCTGCTGAGAAGCATTCTCACAACATGATGCTGCCACCACCATGCACAGAGGAGATGGTGTGTTTGTGATGATCTGCAGTGTTTGCTATCCTCTGAACGCAATGTCTGATATGACCCAAAAAGCTCAAAATTTACCAACAATTATCCTGGTGAATCTTATTCAGATATAATATGATTTTTTCTCATTATTGGTTTTTGTCAATCTTTCCCTTTTCTTTTATTTTCTATGTTGTGTTTGAACTTTCCTGTGGTGTGATTTTGGTTGATGTGGATCTGCTGCTCCTGTCAATCCTCCCACAGTGTTTCATCAGCAGCTGTAACCACAGTGACTGTGAGAAAACAGGAATTTACCTCAATCCATCTGATATGAAGCTGTGCTCTCAATACCACTTCCCTCCTCTTTGAAGAGGAGTCTCATATCTGTGTTCAGGTTTTTGTACAGCCTCTGCTACACTTTGTATCACTGTGTCTCTAGAGCACAGTAGTAGAGAGCTGTGTCTGCCAGGGTTAGCTGATTGATGGTCAATGTAGTTGATGTAGCTGTTGTTTGGGATCGATATCGCTTATCTGGAATATGTTCATCTGTGTTTCTTTTTCCGCCTTTCCAGAGTATAAACTGAGGAGCCTGAAGGTCAGAATGATGTTTGTACCAGTTAAGGGCAGGATATTCATACCCTGTCTGATAGTTACATGTGAGTGTGACAGATTCTCCTTCTGTTCCACTGACTTCATCTTGTTCAGGAGAGATTGTGTCTTCAGCTTTTAGTCCTGGAAAAAGTAGAGAAAATGAAGCCATCAGACTCACATTGTCCATGAGGCTGAGAGGAGAAGACAGTGGAAAATGTCACCTGTACAGTGTTACTCTGTGGACACAAACAGCTCAACTGGAGCTCAGATCACAACTAGATTGTACACAACTTGATGACAAAAACAGAATATTGAGTGATTTCAACTGTGAACATGAACACAGCAGGTTCAAGAGAAATTCATGTGTTCATAAACTCACCTATGAAGTGAGATGAAAACAAAAAGAGGTAAAGCAACATGTCTTTGGAGTTATTAAAGTCAGACACACATCAGATGAACAATGTTCTTCCACTGCAGCACAATGAGGAAGAAATAATGTGAGTGGATGAGCTGAAGTTCAGTGGGCGGGGCCATTACTTCTTGACATCATTTTTTGACTCCATTCAGCCAATTAATGTGTTTTGTGTTTCCACAGCAGCTCTGTCTCTGATCTTTACTGCTTCATTTCTCTGTTGTCTTTGTCATCATTCCAACAAGTCACAAATCAGAGCTTTAACAGAGTGTGTCTCCCTCTAGTGGATGTTGTGGAGTTTTCTGTTGTCTTTGCTCCAAAGGTTTTTGTACAGAGTTTTACTGTTTCCTGTCACTGTGGGCCTCAGAGCACAGTAGTACACAGCAGAGTCTGACAGCTGAAGCTTCTGGATCTTCAGAGGAACTGATGGTTTGTTGATTTTAGCATCAAATCTGTCTTTCTGGAACTCTGCAGCATTTTCTCCAGTTCCATAAATATCACGTCTTAAAATGTACACAGGAAAGCTATTTACTTCTTGTTTGTACCAGAACAAATTAGGATTTGAAGCAGTTGTTTCAAAAGTACAGTCCAGTGTAACTGTGTCTCCTTCAGCAGCAATGACATCTCCTGATGGCTGCATCACTTTGTCTTCTCCTTTACACTCTGGAAAAGAACACAATATGCAGAGAAAGACATGAATCAATTAAGATGATTGATTAAATGAGAGCAATCAGCAGCTGTAAAGAGTTTTATTCCATGTAGAATAGATGGAACTTTGTGATCTACTAGTTTTTCTCAGTGAAACTCTGTTCATGTTAAATATGTCACCTACCTCTTATTGTGAACAGAAATAAAATGACAAACAGACTGAAAGAGATGAGTTAAAATGTGACTTACCAGTGAATATTTGAAGGAGCAGCACTGGAATGAAGAGCATCATGTTCTAACCAAATCACTCAGTGATCCTCAAACTGAACTTTGTGGAGTCTGCAGAGTTTGTGATGGAGACAGCTGGGCTCCAACATCTGTACAGGAAGACCCTCCTCCTCATGAAGTCACTGTATGATGGAGTGTGTTGATGTCCAACCCCTTGTTTCATGAGACTCTTGAGTTCTCTGTTACACTCATTGGTTTATGGGTTATTCCAGAATTGGAGGACATTTGGGCTTTAAAATTTCTGAAAAATACACCTTCTCTTTGACTTTGTTCTGCTGCATATTCATCAATAATAGGTAATAAACTATCAAAGGCTTGAATGGCTCAGGTTAACCATCAATGGCAACATTTTTGTTACATGTTTTATTTGTTGTTTGCTGACCTTGACCTAATCACAGTAACAGAGTTGCTAATCCATGCTATTGTTAACTTTTTCTTGAGAGTAGAAGTTAAACATTATTAACTAGCTGTTACTGCTGAGCAAGAGGACGAACTCATTGATGGAAAAAAGTCAAGAAAAAATAAAAAGAATTAGTTTTATCCTGATAATATGCATAATAGGGATGTATGAGGTAGAGTAAAACATTCAGTAAAGGCTGATAATGTCATGAAAATATGAAAAATAGAAGAGAGGACATAGCTTTGTTGTATCTATTGTTTAGGAAAACTGTTTGGTGATATCAATCAAGTAATTTACTGTTTTCTTTTTCTTCTTCTGCCAGCTAAAAAGGTTCTGCGGGACACACATTCCATGCAGAATAATAATTGTTTCAAATATGTTAATGAAAATATTTCTCCCAGAACTAAATTTAAATTTCATTTTAACTGTTTTAGTTGAGATTCACGTTGGTCATCAGCAGGGTGGGACAAGAGAAAAGTTGATTTTTAGGAGGGACTCCAGACTTCTTTGATATTTTATAAAATATTTTCAAACATTCTTTTCTCAGAGTTTTTTTTAAGATTTGGTCTCAAGACAAGTACATTTCCACAACAACTGCATGTTTTAGTATTTTGTACATGGATTATTTGAAATTTGATGTGTGGGATGTAAAATGTCCTCCAATTCTGGAATGATCCTTACAGTTAGTTTCAAGGCAGGTCAATGTTTCAATCCAACATTTGCAGAGAGCTGCTTTTACATGACAGTTAAGTCAAATCAAACTTGTATGTCAGGCTGAGTTTGGTGTTTCATGTTTCTGTGAGCTGTGGTACTCAGCAGAATCACAACCAGGTTGCTGGGTGTTCATGAGAATTTCCCTTCACTTTACTGTTTTCATTTTACTCTTCTTACCTTCATGAGGCATTATGAACCTGCTGCTGAGAAGCATTCTCACAACATGATGCTGCCACCACCATGCACAGGGGAGATGGTGTGTTTGTGATGATGTGCAGTGTTTGCTATCCTCTTAACACAATGTCTGATATGACCCAAAAAGCTCAAAATTTACCAACAATTATCCTGGTGAATCTTATTCAGATATAATATGATTTTTTTCTCATTATTGGTTTTTGTCAATCTTTCCCTTTTCTTTTATTTTCTATGTTGTGTTTGAACTTTCCTGTGGTGTGATTTTGGTTGATGTGGATCTGCTGCTCCTGTCAATCCTCCCACAGTGTTTCATCAGCAGCTGTAACCACAGTGACTGTGAGAAAACAGGAATTTACCTCAATCCATCTGATATGAAGCTGTGCTCTCAATACCACTTCCCTCCTCTTTGAAGAGGAGTCTCATATCTGTGTTCAGATTTTTGTACAGCCTCTGCTACACTTTGTATCACTGTATCTCGAGAGCACAGTAGTAGAGAGCTGTGTCTGCCAGGGTTAGCTGATTGATGGTCAATGTAGTTGATGTATCTGTTGTTTGGGATCCATATCGCTGATCAGGAATATATTCACCTGAGTTCCACTTTGCTCCTTTCCTGAGTATGAACTGAGGAGCCTGAAGGTCAGAATGATGTTTGTACCAGTTAAGGGCAGGATATTCATACCCTGTCTGATAGTTACATGTGAGTGTGACAGATTCTCCTTCTGTTCCACTGACTTCATTTTGTTCAGGAGAGATTGTGTCTTCAGCTTTTAGTCCTGGAAAAAGTAGAGAAAATGAAGCCATCAGACTCACATTGTCCATGAGGCTGAGAGGAGAAGACAGTGGAAAATGTCACCTGTACAGTGTTACTCTGTGGACACAAACAGCTCAACTGGAGCTCAGATCACAACTAGATTGTACACAACTTGATGACAAAGACAGAATATTGAGTGATTTCAACTGTGAACATGAACACAGCAGGTTAAAGAGAAATTCATGTGTTCATAAACTCACCTATGAAGTGAGATGAAAAGAAAAAGAGGTAAAGCAACATGTCTTTGGAGTTATTAAAGTCAGACACACATCAGATGAACAATGTTCTTCCACTGCAACACATTCATCAGTCACACTGTGGTTTGATTTCCTCAATCATTTCTTTTTTTGTATATTGAAGTGATCTGATTGGCTGAATTGAACACCAGTGGGAAGAACCAGAGAAAGCTTTTCTTGAATTTTTTTTTCTGCCAAAGTTGAGCTGAACCAGTGAGATTGTCGGTGCCTTCGAGAAATGTCTGATCAAAGATCGCTTACAATGCTTCACGTCATCTTTTGATCAAATCAGGTCACACTGGAATGAAGCTGGACCACCAAAAGGGTTTCTCTCTGTTCTGGGAACATGGAGAACAATTTGGACTTGTTTCAGTTGAACTGATAACAATATCTGACGGTAGAATGGTGGCACTTTGATGGTCTTTGAGTGATTTCAACCACTGATTTGGTTTGGAGTCTTACAGTCCAGCACCATCAAGAAATAGAATTTCCCCGAACCTATCTCTCTGTGCACATATGATAACAATGACAATGGTAGGAACTCACAGAGAAGATAAATATGGAGATTCATCCATTCTCTATACACCGCTTTATCCTCACTAGGGTCGCAGGGGGTGCTGGAGCCTATCCCAGCTGACTCGGGCGAAGGCAGGGGACACCTTGCCTGGAAAATCCAGACTGACTTTATTTATGTATTAATATAAATACAAATAAAGGCAGTCTGGCATTGTGATGATCGGAGACGATTTCAAAAAGGAAGGGCTAACGAATGCAGCTTGAATGAGAAAGAACCAATCAGCGTAACACGGATGTGACGCACAAACAAATCGACCTTGAAGTCCATGTAGTCCAAACAACAATGGCATGCAGCCGAGAAAACGTCGCGGTGAATGATTACTGCCGTTTTTGTCACAAAAATCTACGAATGCATGGGGTACTCTCAAGCAGAACACTTATTTTTGAAAAGGCTACGCAACAAAAGACTCCTTCCAAACGATTAGCGGTGTTAGGAATAACTTTAAATCGGAGCCAAACCAAGTCGGTGCTTATGTGTAAAAGTTGCTGACGATGCAGCATTAACTTCCGCCTCCCGTGCTATGATTGGTCGTACCAAAATTTCCCGGGAGGGAAACGCGATTCAATTCGCCCAATGCCAAACTGATTCTAATGTATCTCCTAACATGGAGATAGGAGATTACATGGAGATTCAGTTTGGATTTTCCAAGCGAGGGGACACCTGGGACAGGTCGCCAGTCTGTCACAGGGATACAAATACAGACAAACAATCACACTCACATTCACACCTACGGGCAATTTAGAGTAATCAATTAACCTCATCATATTTTTGGACTGTGGGAGGAAGTCGGAGAAAACCCACGCATGCACAGGGAGAACATGCAAACTCCATGCAGAAAGATCCCAGGCCCACCCCGGGATTTGAACCAGGGATCTTCTTGCTGCAAGGCGAAAGTGCTAACCACTACTTCACTGTGCAGCCTTAAATATGGAGATGATGTCAACAAATCAGAATCAAAACATATCACAGAAATGGAATTGAGTGTGTCTCCCTCTAGTGGATATTGTGAAGTTTTCTGATGTCTTTGCTCCAAAGGTTTTTGTACAGAGTTTTACTGTTTCCTGTCACTGTGGGCCTCAGAGCACAGTAGTACACAGCAGAGTCTGACAGATGAAGCTTCTGGATGGTCAGAGGAACTGACGTTTCCTGGATTCCACTATGAAATCTGTCCTCCTGGAACTCTGGAGTGTTTTCCACAGCATTTGAGTAAGTTTTCAGCATGTACTTTGGAAAGTCATTCACTTCTTGTTTGTACCAGAATAAAGTAGGTTGTGCTGTGGAACTCGTCTCAAAAGAACAATCCAGTGTAACTGTGTCTCCTTCAGCAGCAATGACATCTCCTGATGGCTGCATCACTTTGTCTTCTCCTTTACACTCTGGAGAAGAACACAACATGCAGAGAAAGACACGAATCAATAAAGATGAGTGATTAATGGAGGACAATCAGCAGCTGTTAATAGATAGAACTTTGTGATTTATAAGCTCTGACCTCTGTCCATGTTAAATATGTCACCTACCTCTTATTGTGAGCACAAACAAAGTGACAAACAGACTGAAGTTCACTGACAGCATCTTGAAGATGAAGACAATCTGTCTGTTCTTGGATCAAACTCCACTGTGAAAGTTTGTGTCTTTTCTGTACTTGAGTCCCAGTTTAGCTCCTCCCTTCATCCTTTCCTCCTTCCTCTCACAGCTCTGACTAACAGAGTGTTTGTCTCTGATGATGATCTCATTCACTCTCTGACTTAAGATCACTGGAGGAGAGTAACATGTACAACTGTGTGTCGTCAGCATATGAATGTTTTCTGACACCATCACCAAGCAGAAGCACATATATGTTAAACTGAAGAGGTTCCAAGACAGAACTTTACAGACCTCCAGGGCAAATATTTGTCTGTTGAGAACTGAAAAAGCAAATCAGAACAGAAAAGAGGATCGAAGCCACTCAGAGACTTATTTAGAAACTGAGCCAGATGATCAAATAGTTTAAACAGAGGCGACATGTTTAATTTTTGGCCCATCGAAATGGAAAAAATAATCCACCAATAATGATGTTGAGGCCTCTGAAAATTATTTTCAACAACAATTTACAGTCATTTCTCGCCATTGCATCAGTGTTTGAGGTTTGACAGATCAGTAAAATTTGATGTCTCCCAACTATTATCACTTGATAAAAAACATTTGACTGTTTAAATTTGTCAACAAAATGATGTGGACTTCTTTGTAGAACTACATGAACTGTTGTGCTTTGGTGTCTTTATATTCCTATTATATGTGTGAAGTTATGAGTTGTTTCCATGTTGTCTTCATGTTTAAATTTAACAACAAAAATGGCTTTTTATTGCCTCATCAACTGTTAAAACACATGATTTAAAATGAACACTAAGGAATGACATTGCTGAAAATTCCACACACATCGCATTCATTGCAGTGACAGAACATCTTAAAGAACCCTTACAGTATCTCTGTTGGACTTAATGTCAAGTTTGTATTGTCTTTCTATCTTCACTGTAGTTGGATCTTGGATGGGTGACAGATTATTGGAAACAAGAGATATCATCAGATGAGATCAAATAAATGATGTATCTGATGGTAGATAGTAGCTGCTTCAACATGTGGGTCAGTTTGTGTCGAGTCAGAAAGAATGAAGCAACTTTGTCTCCATCTCTGATTTTGATCAAAGTGATTTATTTTGTCTCTTTTCCAATTAGAACATTTTTAAGGGATTGGTTTCTGGAGAAATATAACTTGGTGAGGACACAGACAAAATTATTTCCTTCTACTTCTGCAGGGACAAGGTACGTTTTATCCGTTTGATTCCCGGCTGTAAAACACACAAGCAGAAACAAAAAAACAAGCCGTTTTTTCGTTTTTTCGTTTTGAGCAAAAAACAAAAAAACAGGAAACGGTTCGTTTTTTCGTTTTTTCGTTTTGACCAAAAAAACAAAAAACCAGGAAACGGTTTGTTTTTTCGTTTTTTCGTTTTCACCCCCAAAATGAAAATACGACTCCATATTTCGTTTTATTGGTGGGCGGGGCTTCGGAGCCCACCGGTGCACAATAAAGCTCCTGTCCATCACAATAAAGCTCTTGCGCTCGCAGGCATAGACAGACTGACTTTCTTTGTATTGCCTGCCCCCACTGCACTTCCCCTAATTCTAAATCAAAGCAAGTCGTGTACACAGTACAGAGTTTGCACGATAGTAGGCTATTTATTGATTGAATGAGCGAAAGATAGCCTATCTATCGGATTAAACACCCAAGAGGAGGCCGAAGAGGCGCGCTGAAAGTAGGTATATAAAATGACCAGCAGGTGTCGCCATTCCTTAATGTTGCCACCAACCATCCCCTATCAGGCAATTAATACATTGATCTGGGTTAATGTGATCTGGGTTAATGGCAGGGTGTGCGCTCAAAAAAAGGCTTTAGTTTCGAGATACCCCTACCCAGTTAAAACAACACACCACCATGTTTTTAATATCCAGTAAATGTGCCACATTCATTAAAGGTGGCAAATACGTGTTTATTATTAATATTATCATTATTATCATTATTATTATTATTATGTTGCTGTTGTTATTTGCTTTAATTTAGGCCTTATATCTTGAAAAAGCCTGTCCAATTAGGAGTGAGGTGGGGGAAAGAAGCCCAGAGTTTCATAATGGTCACTCAAAAGTTGATACCTGCTCAACGTAACTAGAAAGTCAAACTCATTTTTAAAATGCACAATAATATAAACTCATGCAAACATAACAGTCTAGTGAATGTGGATTCTGCGCTGTTTGTCGATGGTGAATGTTTAATGGGGGGAGATCTGGGATAGGCAGATCCAGTTGCTTTGGTTTGGTTTACAGGAGTACTTCTGTACTTTTGTTTTATTCATTGGGAGAGCATAAATACAAATGGGGTTTCATCTTATATGTGATATACTTTAGTATGTGATATAATAAATATATTATATCTATCAGATGACACACAACTTTACATCTCCTCTGACCCCACAGCCCCACTCCCTCCTAACTCCCTCATCGCCTGTTTCCAGAATTTCCTCAAGCTCAAAGGAAACAAAACTGAGGTCTTGTTATCAGTGGCTCAGCCCCAAAGCTTTGGAACTCTCTCCCAACATTCAAAACCCACCTCAGAACCTACCTCTTTCAGCAGTCATGGTCATAACTTCACTCTCCCCTGTTTTAAACATGTTTTAATTTTGTGTTACCAGTGTATTAGTAATGGTTTCAACAGCGCTTTATGTATCTGTGTATATATTTAACTGTGTAAGGCCACTTTGGGTGACTAGAAAGGCAAATAAATGTTTTTATCATTATTATTGTCGTATTATATGCGATTAATCTTATATATGTGATGAATTTTATACAGCATCATACATGACATAACATGACATATTGAGGAAGCTAGATAAAGCAAAGATGAGACTAAAGCCTGGTGAAAAAACAACAGTCTTTAATACAAGAATAACAAAAACAAAGTCAGAAAAAGAAAAATATATGAAGAACATTATGTTACAAAAATGTTGGTGACGTTTCAGATCTCTCTACACATATCTCTTTACAATGTTGATGAGGTCCTTGATCCCGCTTTGATAACTGGTCGGATTGTTGTTCACAGCATTGTCGTAGAGCACAGAAATGTCCAAGTATTGCTGTGCAAATTCATTTTCAGCTGCTGTTTGTTGTTCAGCTGTGGAGAATGGGTTTCTCCCAAAAAGGGAGACTTGCGTCAGCGATGACCCCACTTCCTGGCGGTAAGCTTGTGCAGCTTCTGCAGCCTCTGGCAAACAATCTGCCGGCAGTTTCTTTGGGCATCCACCCAGAGCCAGTTGATTTGGAAAACCTTTTCCTAAAATAAGCAGATAGAAACACAAATCATCACAGGATTAGGTTTGGGTAATTAGCATATCACCATCATGCATATCAATCCACCTCAATAGCCTTGTTTGCATGCAAACTTTTTCTCACTGCAATTAAAATCATTCCAAACTGACAATCTCTGATCAACTATTTACACATGACAGGATCTATTCCAATTTGGTGTTTACATGAGCAGCTACCGTACATAATCAGAACAGCCGTTATACAGACGTGTAACTGCCTGTGCTCTGTGTCGTATCCACAGAGAATCAACCTCAACACATCCCCACCAAAGGCGATGTGGAGGGCTCCATAGCAGAGCATATGCAGACAGAATACGGCCTGACAACTTCACTTTTCACTGTTTACATGAAAAAAGATTTCATTTGATCGCTTTGGGGAAAGGAATATTCCCCCCCTTGTGAAACCGAATGGAATTCCATTCATTTTTTCTGTTTATTCTAATTGAGGTGTATATGTAAAATTTTTATTTGGTTACAGCTTCTAAATCAATTCCAATGAGAATGGAAGGTTCCATGTAAAACCAGCTATTGTTAATTCCAAGGGAGTTGTTAAAGCATGCTTATTCAAGTGAGCTGTTAGTATATTTCTACTAAAACTAACATATATTTTGTTTACCTTAATATTCTTATCAATAAGTTACACTGAAAAGTAGTCCAAGTATTTTTGGCTTCAGTGTTCAATACAAGGAGGTAACTAAATTATCTGTTTAAAAAAAAAAAAACAACTCTATTCATTGTAGAGTCTGACAGGTCGAGAAATATTTGTTCCACTAGATAACAGACATAGTCAGCAGACAGACACTTACACACATACACAGGTAAATTTCTGGAATCAATTAATACATATCAGAACATTGACTATAATGCCGACAGGGATGGCAAACATCAATTATACCAAGAGCAATGGGATATGAACCACAGCCTTGTAATTTTACACACTGCTATGTTTATAATGTAGAAGTACATTGTAGGCTTGAAAGAAAATGTATAAATCAGTATAACCTTGGATCCTGTGTGCATTCCAGGACTGCACCATCCGACCAAGTCCAAGCTCTGCTACCTGACATGTGAGTGTGGAGACACAGTATCGTGTCACGTTGTCCTCCATGTCAAGTTCCTCCTGGTCTACGAGCTGGAGGAGAGCCGTTTTCAGTGGGTAGTTCACTCTGTTGTTGACTTCTGCCCACATCCTTTCAACAATATGATTCTGGAATTTCAACAGAGCAAAAACAAAAAGTTAAATTTACTTTCAGTTATGACTGTCATTACTTGCAGCTGATATTGAAGTCGAATAGGATGGGCAACCGGCAGTCCAGGGGCCGCACACGGCTCATGCCCTCACTTGAAGTGGCCCTCAGATTAATTTTTGAAAATTATAAAAATGTGTCCTCTGTGGTGCTGAGATACGCAGATATGCCAACTCTTTTATTCCTTCTGCCATCAGGCTTTTAAATGACAGTGACAGTGTTGTTTTGTAGTTTTTAATGCATTCTAGGTATGTATGGATATTGTGCACTTGTCATTGTTGCACTTTATTGCTGGACCCTTCACTTGACCTTTGACAGATCCAAGTATGTGGAATGTGTGTTTAATGTCCTGTCCTGCTGCAACCCATGTCTTCAAACTGAATTGCCCCTAGGGGATAAATAAAGTTATTTGAATCTTGAATCTGAATCAGTTGTACTGACACACCTGGCCACTACAGTGCAGTTCCAACTATCCCTCTTCATCAGTCGTCCCAACTAATGAGGAAGAGATGTTGTGCCATGGATATGAGCGGAGGAAAGAGAAAACGTGATTGAGAAAGTAGTGTGTTCCAGGGTCCAGGTTTTTTTTTTCTCTCTCTCTCTCTCTCTCTCTCTCTCTCATCTGTTTTTTCAAGCTCGGCACAATGTGTAGAGAATTATGTTTTGGAGTCAGACAAATCACAATGAGTCATTCTATTTTGTTTATTTCAAACCTTTTCTATTCGTATTTATCAAAAAGGAATACAACTGTCATACATGCATTTGAGTATGGAATATGCCAAATTACTGTGCACTATATGTTTGGTCAATAAACATATACAAACATAATTAAAACAGCAGTTTTCATATCTGGTTAAGAGTGCAGTCCTATGTGGCCCTCTGTCAATGTCTAAGAAAAATTGTGGCCCCTGCCATTATTTAAGTTGATTCATTTGGTGGTTTTTACACATGGTAAGTAGGATTCCCAAGCAGAAGAAAGAGGGGAACTGAACACAACAGCATAAGCTGCCTTGATCCTAATGATAATTAACCATTAAAGTCACTCCTTTTTCCCCCTAAAGTTTGCTCTGTATTTTTACATTAGCTTGACTATTACCGCATGTTTTAGAGTGATGAGGAAATGGCTAGCAGTTTTCCAGAGAGGAGTAGTTTGCTTGAGTTCACGATGACCATCAGCTCCAGCCATGGCACAGTTCTTATGGATACCATATCATGTTGCTCTTGTCAGAGACATCAGTATCAGATAGCAGATGAGTGATTGGGTAACGAGGTGTGGTATCTGAATGCCTGATTTAACTGAGGCACCTGTTGATACCTGCAATATGGTCTTGTCTTGATTATGACAAGGTCATCTTTAGGATAGATGTGACTGGAGTCAATGTTGAAATGGCTGTGCCTGTTCCCTATTTAGGTCATCTTTAGATTAAATGTGATTGATGGCCATAGGATGTTTCCTGATTATCGTAAATCTAATGATAGGTTTTCCAAGTGGGTAGTTAAAGTTACTGGTTACAGTGATTCACACTGCCTTTGAGTCCTCTCTCAGGCAGACCAATCAGGCGTGAGTGCCTGATTGACACATGCCTTTTTGTAATAAACCTTTTTATATACAATCAATACTGTGTGCACAGAGCTTTTTCTTCATCCTCAACACATCATCGCTGCTCAAGATACAACAGAGACATACACATAAATATAATCAGGCTGTTTTCGTCAATATTTTCTTTATCCCAGCTTCTAATCTGCTGAAGAGGCCAATTTGGCAACTCACCTGTGTTGACGCCGTTTGCAAATATGGCTGCCTCACTGTGTTATTTCTGTGGCTTGCCAGTTTCTCCTGCATGAAGAGGGTCAAGTAGAACTCTTTTCCGTGGTCTACACGGATCTGGTCCCACATGCCGTACTGCAGGACCGCATTTCTGAAAACAACAACACAGGTGTCACAGTTAGCAAGTTACTCAACATCCTTGTTCTCCATCTCCCTTCATGATTGGCTAGATTCCATTCCATGTCAAAATTCAGCAAGGCTTCACTCAGAGTCAGCTCCCCCCACACGAGGAGCTTACGTATGTATTGGACAAGTTAAATTTTTATGATAGTGTGGCATACAGAGCCATTAGTGGATTAATTAGATCTACTACAATTTACATGTGTAATTAGCATTTTATTTACAGCTCATGTTCAGTGTGTGTTGCTATTTTTCTGTATGTTTTCTGTGATGACAAGAGATTAACTGGCAGAAAATGTAGTTTTCTAGCAGTGTGCATCACCTACCAGCAGAGGGGGCGTTTGCTGCACTGTGTGTGCACAAGGAGAAGGTAAGTCTCGCATTCTAAGAACAAGAATACGCAAGTGTAGTGCAACTGTTTCTTTTGGTCTATGTGTATGTGTGTGGCACACTGCATGTAATATACATTTTTGCACTTTGCAGATAAAAAAATAAAATAGAACACGTTAAAATTAAATTAGTAGTGGAGGGCAGCTTTATTTTACCCACTCTACAATAGCTGGCTCTGACCTTTTTCGTAACCGATTATAGGAACAAATTTGCTTTTAACACACACACAGACCACGGGATCATCTTACAGCAAGAGGTAAAGGAAACTTGCTTCCCTTACCTCTTGCTTGCAGTCCGCTACAAAAGTCTTCTATCAGAACAAGATCTGTGCTGCTTCTGATTCCAGAAAACTGTTTGTGGCGTTTAACTCCCTGCTTTCTCCTCCAGCTGCTCAGCCATCCACTGCGCTGACCCTAGACATGTTTGCCTCCTTTTTCCACTAAAAAGATGGCTGCAATCAGCAACCAGTTCTCCAAACCTGACCAGTCCAGTCAGCTCAAACCCACCACTTCTGCTTCACTCTGCTCTTTTGCTCCTCTGAGCGAGAATGAGTTCTCCAGACTTCTTCTGAGCTCGAAACAAGTCCTCTCGATCCTCTCGAATTCCGCCCGGGTGACTGGCATTTTGTTGCTACTTTTAAGAAAGGCCGTGTCACCCCACTGCTCAAAAAGCCTCATCTCAACCCCGCCCAGGTTGAAAACTACAGGACAGTCTCACTTCTACCATTCCTGTCAAAAACACTGGAGCGCTCAGTATTTAACAAAGTCTCTGAACATCTGCGGAACAACAACCTACTTGAGGTACTTCAGGTGTCTAGGTCACGGCTCTAAATCTCTTGCCAGACTCTTCTCTTCTGTTGATCCCAAATGATGGAACAAACTACCAAACTCTCTGCATTCTGCTGAGTTCCTTTCTACTTTTAAGACACAACTGAAGACTGAATTGTTCAGAGAACGCCTGGGCACATAACCTGACTCTTCTCCTCTTTGACCTGTGGGGTAGAATAAGTTAGATGGTCCAAGACCCAGCAGTTAATGATTATTTAGCACTGAAAAAGTATGTTCAAAGTCATTGTAAGTAGTGATACTGAGACTGTTGAATCCCAGATGCTGAGATTGTTACTTGTTATTAGTTTGTTTTCATCATACGAAGAAAAAAGCAACAACAAAAAACAAACCAAAAACAAAAAAAAAAACTGGGTGTGGGCGGCACTTCTTCTGCCACTAGATGGCTCAACTATTTCGTTGCTAACCACACTTCATTGGCGCTATGCATGGAAAGTGATGGGGTCCAATTTTCTCTAACTGCGAGTGTGGCCTCTATTATATTCAAAATATTACAACACATGCTTCAGAACATTCACCAGCTCCTAACCTCATGAACCTCAGCATTGACGAACTCCACAAAAGAGAGATAGAGCTGCGTTACAGCTGTTTCTGGGAGAAGCGTCTGTTTACACTGACTTTCCGGGAAGACCCGACTAATGGATAGTCTATGACCAAGGATGGATAGGACAGTGTAGGCACCAGTTGGTATATTTTTGGTGGGTTGCCATGGTCACAGGGGGAGTTAGGTCACATGACAAATCAGCTGAGTTTTTAAATTACCTGTTCACTCGGTGAATGGGGGGGAACTGAGAGGGTGAAGGGGGAAGTCGCACTTTTGCTGACTGCATGATCTCAAGACATTATGGCTCTGTTTTTAAAGATTGTGGGAATATTCTAATTGTGTTTTTAGCAGCAACAAATAAGCAAAAGCAGTACATGGAGAAGTGTCTTAAATGATCAGCCAGTGCATCCAGCAGGTAAAGTTTTTCCCCTGTTTAGCCTCTCGGCGACTATTTTTTGTTTGATAGTCGCTCAACAGATAGCCTATGATAGTCGAGTCGACCCTAAGCTGTGGAGGCTGACATGACATTTGGCCGAGTTCTCCTTTAAGTCTAAATTCTTGCTTGTGTTGTACGTCGCTTTGGACAAAAGCATCTGCTAAATGAAACTGCAGAATTGTAGAATTACAGGAAGACATAATTAGGTCGTCCTTGGTCGGGAAGGATGATGTAGATGTAGTTGGACAGTGCCTATAATGTAAAACTAAATGATGAAATAGAAAGCCCACAAAGTTACCTGAACACCTCTTGATATATTGTCAGGTTGTTTTTGACAGGCATTGTTGAATGGCTGACAATTTTGCTGGAGAAACCATCTACAGCGAGGACATGTGTCACCCCAAACATCACCAGCTTTTCATTTTGATCCAAGTGCAGTTTGTGACCCATGTATTCAGCACTGTACGGCACTGGATTCAGGTTCCTCAATCTCTGTAATTAGGCAAAAAACAACAAAAGGCAAAAAGTTATGGTAATTTCACAGTGGCTATCTGCACTATGCACTAGTGTTTCATAACACCTACCAGACAACGATCAGCATGATATGGTTGGTTAACTTGTCTCAAGACACTACCAACACGTCCCTCAGATGCTTGGATTCCTTTTGAAGACAGGTAACCAGTCATCATTCGCCTTCCATACTGTGCTCCTGTCTTAAATTGAAGAAGAACATGCATTCCAATTAACAAATCAGTTAAAATCGAGAAACACAATCATGTTGTAGGAAATACTTCCACCTGCCCAGGCCCAGGTGGGTGGGGGTTGATGTTCATTACCCAAACAGGAGTCACCTGAGGTGATAAGACTCAGCCCTGTGTGGCCCTTATAGGTCTGTCAGGCTGGACTATAAAGTTTTACATTTACTTTTATAGTTAAGTGATGGAGTAACATTGTCTGAATATTGTAGTCAGATGAAATAGAATAATATTGACACAGATACCCCATTGCAAATATTGTATCCCCCATCACTTACATTACAGGACTATTTCTCAATCTGCTCCTGCGGCAGTCAGTTAAGTCTGTGCAGTTACAGAGAATGGCCATCAGGGGGCGCGGCCGCTTTGAAGTGTAGAATATTGCAGGCAGTGATTGTGCAAGGCACAGAATAAGCTGATCAGCTGTTCTGTCAACGCTGTCCATCAGCTGTTCTGACAACGCTGTCCATCAGCTGTTCTGTCAACGCTGTCCATCAGCTGTTCTGTCAACGCTGTCCATCAGCTGTTCTGTCAACGCTGTCCATCAGCTGTTCTGTCAACGCTGTCCATCAGCTGTTACTGATATGTTTAATATGTTTCTGTGCAGGATTTGAATCACAATAAATTTGTTACACCTTAGAAGACATCCTTCTTTTAAGAAGCGTAACACCTGCACTACTCTGCTGAGTTCCTGCTGGTTGATACTTCGGATGCATTTTTGAGCGAGTTAAGGCGGACTCTTCACTTATTGTGTTTTGATGTGTTTGATAACACCTACTTTTGATATTTATTGTCTCAATTTATTCCATGTGTCCTTAGCACCATCATCATCTATGAGACAACCAGCTTAAAGCAGAAGAAATAAATGGTTAAATAACTCTCTCTCTGGTCCTCTGGTCCTCAAGACTGATGTGCCAATGTAGAGGCTAATCTTTAACCCCAGCCACCTGCTAGTTCGTTTCACGTTACTGCATTACAGCAAAAGTAATGTATTATGGTAATTGCTCTAGGCCATTTATTTCCAACATCCAACACTGTGATAGAGCACTGAATACTTTCTAGACACTAAAAAAAGAGCCAAATGCGGTGGGCCATCTGGTCAACCTGTAGCGGACTTAAAATGATTGCTCACACTCCACAGGATCGGCATGTTTATTCTCTATAACAGAGAGGCACGGGCATGGGCGTAACCACCATCTCAGAAGTGAGGGGGACAAATTTTTCAGAGCGATTTATCATTCTCTTACATTTAATTGCACTGTCCTTAGTGGCTAAAGAACCACATAATCCCTAACAGCCACAGTACAATACCAGGGGACCAACTAGGCTAGTTCTTTAAACTATAAAGTATAAAACTTTATAAAGTATAAAACTTTAAACTATAAAATCTAAAGTTTTAGTGGCCAAACTCTAGTTGAGTTGACAACAATGTCCCTTGAACATCTACAGGACGAGTAGCCAAAGGTGCCAAACACTGAACATGAAATGATCAGTACTGCCTGGTTTCTCCTTGCAATAGATATCTTATTTTCAGGAAGTTATAATCTCTCTTTACCTGTAAAGACCCTACATCCTTGTCCCTGCTGCTGGCCTCTGATCCATCTCCTCCCTGACTCTGCTCAGTACGTCTCCTGTGGAACACCTGCGTTAGCATGCGCTCATGGTGCATTCACAGACGGCTCGGGAAAACACGTTACTGGATGCTAATAAGTTTAGCTGTTGTAACGGCTGAAAAAAGTGCGGGGGACAGAGGGGACAGATGTGGAAAGTGCGGGGGACATGTCCCACGCGTACCCCGCGTCCGTTACGCCCATGGGCACGGGTCAGAAAACAGCGACACACACACAGGCAGCGGTGCAGCTTCTCTCTCTCTCCTGCAGCAGGCCAAACGCCAGTGTTTACAAACAGTGACGTCACGAAGTCACGTGATTACCGCGCTGGTTGGCAAGAGGAACAATGGCTGATGATAACACTGCGAACTATCCTTCCGTGAAATTGTCCGATTATGCTCAATCCTTATCACCTGAGGCCCGACAAATATACGTGAGTAAGCTGAGCTATCAGGGAAACAGTAAAACCTTGTCAGATCCCTACAATTTGAAGACTGAGTGGGTTGACGATCCTTCATTGTGGCCGGACATTTCCTTCACGGACATTTATTTTTACTTGATTGACACCGCTGGGCAGTTCACCCACCCAAAAATATATAATTATGAATCAAAAATAATATATCTTCTGTTAATCTTCAACAAGATGTCAAAGAAACGCCAAGAAGTTGCTGTATTTTTTGTCTGCAGTATGGCTTCTATGTAACAGTAACAGACCCACAGCATTGGTGATCGAAAATAGGACAATTCTAAAAAAACTATCTCTAGACGCATACAGAAACAAATATGGTTACAAATATGAGGCTGCTGGCTTAAGGAGATGTTATTGAATATGCTTCATTCGACTTTAGTATACTTTCATCGCCGAAAAAGCGATCGGTAACACATGACAACACTGAACCAAACCGAAAGTGTAGAGATCGCTTCACGCGAAGGATGCGACACTAAATCAATATCTTTTGGTAAATAAACTCAAAGTTGGACGTACTAAACATGCTAAACTGTTGAATAGTTTACCTGAAGAAAAGTGGGAGCCACAAATACGATCTCTGCTGCTTTCCTGTTGATGGCTGAAGCCACCGCCATCTTCTCTCTCCTGAAATCGGTATTCGGTGAAATTTCAAGCCTGATACCTTCTCAAAACGCTTCGTACAACCAACAACCACACACGATATTACCATTGTGGTAAATACATGTGCAATTTCATTCATGAAAAGCGATAACTTTACGTATTTGTTTCAAACCCGATACCGTTCTCGTAGCAAGCCGTTATGTTACTGCTGGTTCTTGCCAACAAGCAGCGGTCTTGTACCACGTGACCATAACAAATGACGACACGCTGGCGTCTCCCTAACAATGGCTGTAACTGTCAGAAAATCGTTTTAAAACGTAAGTTTTACCGATCAAAACTCGGATCGAAATTCACTCAAAAACCATAAGTATCTGTTCCTTAAGTTTTTATGAAGTCTTGAAGATGTTATGTTACGCCTGTAACTCACTGTGGGTTTCTATCTAAAAGAACGACAGAGAGTTGGCTGTTTTCCACTGTTTACTTCCTTAGCTTGAACCTGACATTCCCCCACTCAAATCCCCCCGTGTTACCCCAGATTCCTCACCAACGTTCCCTTACACAACAGAAGAGCCTAACAATATTTTATGGCCGCTAGAACAAAAATTAGGAGAGAGAACATCAACACACGTCTAACCTCATCAGAAGCCGTCCGGCTTTTGCCGGGAATACACAGCTTTGTCACATATGCCTCGGATGTGTGCGCCACTAATTAATGACCCCTCGCTACAACAGGTAACTGGAACCATATACAGACAAATATGAACTTCTGGGCTAAAAAAAACACACAGAAATAACCCAAAAGTAATAACAGAGATAATATCCACATTTTGAGAAGGTTCACCAAAAAACATTATATTCAATTATTTACTCAGCTACAACCCAAACCACATCAATGAATATTTATAAACTGGTTGCTTACCTCATTTATTGCTTTAGCAATCTCGCACTCCAGTTTGGAATCCTGCACCCGTCCTCTCCTTATTCCATTTAGGGCGCAAAATTTTCGGATGTTAGATATGGATACGCCTTTGTTAACTCCACATTCAAAGCGAAGATAATTTGAAATATCATCATCAGAATGCCCATTTTGCATCATGTTTTGAATTATTTCGCCGTAGGGTGACAGCCTAGACTCCGACATTGCATCAACTACGACCTTGAATTGTCCTGTCCTATCGTCTTCTATATTACTACTTCTTCATCTGACGTTTTACGTTGCGTTTTTCCCGCTTTTTTCCACATCCGTTTCCGGAGGCAGCAAACCGCCAAAACGTTTTACGTCAGTGACTGACGAGCAGGTGAACTTCTAGCATCACCCACCCATCGCTCTCGGTACCGCCAACAATTGCAGCATCAGCAGCATTATCCTTTGGGAAAGAATGGAGACTTTCGTGCTGTATAGGGAAACCAGAGGATTACTCTCAGACTGGATGATATGCGTGTAGAAAGAATTGCACGCATTTTCCAGGTAGGTTTTTTGTTAGTTTTTGTTATCCTGTGTAGTATCCTGAGCAGCAATGATGTGTTGAAGATGAAGAAAAAGCTCAGCGCAGAGTCTTGATTGTATATGAAAAGTTTTATTACAAAACTGCCCACAGCAAAATGTTTCACCGCCAAAATTTGTTTAAAAGCACACGCACTGGGGTCTGTTCTTACATAAAGGTTTTTTTGCGCGCTTGCGCCAAATGGTGCTCCAGAGGTGCCGCAGGTCTCCATTTTGGAGATAGTTTTTCTTGGTCCAGTGTTTTTTGTTTTGTTTGGATTTGTTTTTTGCCCACCTAACTAACGACTGCATTCTTTCTGTAGGTCAACATGCCCAGTATGTACCTGACGGATGCAGCAAATGTTGCCATTTTCCCTGTTGAGGATGGTAGTTTCAGCTCCCTGGACCTGCGTGACCATGACCACTATGAGGTCCATGGAGAAGCTGGGCAGACCCAAGAGATGGGGCCAGCACCAGCCCATGCACCAGCCGCAGGCTCATCTCGCCAATTTGCCTTTCGGAGTGGCCCACCAGTCACTGCAAACATGAGCGTGCTGACAAGATCGGTTTCCACTCCAAGGTCATTTCACAGGTAGGGACATATGGCAGCTTAAAGTTATGGTGGTAATGGTTAATACCGCTCAAGTTAATAATTTACAATCTAATTTTAAGCAAACAGCATAGTGGATGTAAACAACATATTACTAAAGACAGAAGCATGGTGCATTTAGAGTTTTACATGGGCTCACACGCTGGGTTGTTTGACCAAATGAATGCAGTTATGTAGCTTGGTTTGCTTCATTCATTACAGGGCCATTCATGTGTCCGACGTGGTGGAGGGGAACTACTTTCAAGGAGAGTGGTCATGGTGCGGTTTACGGAGGCGGAGGCAACTGTGTCCATCATCATACACAACTAAAGGTTGCCATGGCAGACGATGAGGACTACACCCTCACTGACACCGCCGGCAATGAAAATTGTCGAATCGGAAAGGGACAACAGGTAAATAAATATTTTATTATTTAATTTATATTTAGCCTACACAAATGCATACGAAAAAATAGCATAACATCACATGGTCAGAAAGTAGAGGCTTAGGCCTACATTACTCTTTACTTTTGTTAACTTCTCTCTTTTGTCTGTCTTTTTTTTCTGCATTTCTTCTTTGAAGGATCAATGTACTGGAAGCAAAGTGCACGAAAATTTTTGACATCAAGACTAGCACTTTCCAGCAGTGGCGCAGGCGGCATTCCAGCCACAGGTATTGTTTAGATACAAACACAAGATTTGCTTGTGAAAGGTTGGTTTGGGTTTTTGGGGGTTGACATTGTACTTTTCAGTGGCTTGCCCACTGTGGACCAGTGGTTGCCCGCCCCAGACACCAGCAAGGTCCGGTGTGTGGAGTATCTAGTTGGCCAAAGCACTCATAATGTTGACTTTACATGTTCACATCATGCCATTGTGCGTTTCCTTTGAGGTCTGGTCCAGACCACTATCAAGTTAAACTATGAATCATAGCTTCTCCATTTTATTTAATTTTTCCTTGTCATCGTTCAAACTTTTACAATACAATCATTCTCAGATAAATTATACACAGTATACTAATTTCTCAAATGGCTTGAATTTTTTTAAATTTAATAACAATATGCTTAATGTGACAAATGCAGAAATGAAGACGTCCAGAGGCTGCAGGACCAAGTGGAGGAACTGCTGGAGGCATCCCAAGGGCTGGGGGAAGTCACACGGAATATTGATACCCTTGTGACCCTCAGCCGCAACCTGTCTCCAGTGTGGCTGGAATTTAAACAAGCCTTCATATGTTTGGTCTGCAGAGGTACTGCTTCCATTCTGCATGTTTGAATATTACTGGTTGGCATAACATCAAATGTAGCAGTATCAATGTTTTGTCTTGAAATTATGAATTTAGGAGAAAAAGGAAAACAAAGAATTGAAAACACACCAGGCTATTCAAGTTGCTTCATATATGTTGATTGGGAAGTCTTGTCTGCATGAATTGATGAAACTACTTGGATAAGAAGTGAAACAGCCAAGACAAAATAAGTCCAGTTGTCTAGTTTGAAATGCCTTGAAAGGACTCTATTCTCATCCAGATCCCTTCATGCTAATCAGTACATTATTTTTACATACCTGTATTTCTTTTTCCAGCTACCATGACTCGGCCCATGTTTACATCCTGCTGTCGGAGCCTGGTGGGGTGTGTGGATTGTGTCCGAGAGTGGGAACGAAATTCTAATCAGTGCCTCAAGTGCAGGGAAGACCTGCCTACCTACACTGAGGTAGCAGGACTGTCTGCAGCACTAGACTGCCTGAGGTCAACTCAGTAGTTGTGACAAAATGGGCTATTGTCACAGCTTCACTACTTTCGGAAATTAACTGTACACATTCATTT
>NC_067121.1:340659-434599 GCF_021347895.1 Acanthochromis polyacanthus | reverse complement strand
CATAACGACGACACACCTGTCAAGTAAGATGCAGATGTTGAGGTCTCAGAGAGGACTCAGGCTCATTAAAGCCCTAAGGTAACAAAGGTTTTGAAGCAGACAAATAAAGATCTTAAGAAGAAACATTATAAGTTAACCATATAATTGTGCTTGCTAAAATACATTATATATTTTTTGAAGTGTTGGATTTGATTTAAAATGAATTGATTCAGATGATTTATTTGTTTCAGATGAGAAGAAATGATTATAAGAAGGTGATTTCTGTGTGTAGTAATCCTTGTTTTAGGCTCTGTGTGGCGTACAGGCCTCATTAGGCTTTGTGTGTGTCCAGGCCCTTTAGGAAAGCAGAAGTGACAGTAAACAACAGTCGCACCGGTGACCTCGGCAGCCCACAATGAGCATATGGCAGGCCTCCTGCAGAAAAAAAGGGACAGTTTGGGAAAACCCAAAGGGTGGGGCTGAAATGTGTGTGTGTTAAACAGAATGTGGACACTGTGTAGTTGCTGTAACAACATGACTTCTGTATTACTGTTGTATGTGATGACAAAGTTGATTGCATAAGTTAGACGGTGTCAGAGGGCGTACCTAGCCAGTTTTGTGTGTCTAGAGAAAGTATAAGAATAGGAGAGCAGAGACATTTTTTGGGAGTTGTTCGCCGGAGCCGCTAAGAAGAGCAGCAAAGGGAACTTGGCCAGAGTTCTGAAGAATCTTCACCTTCCTCTTTTGCCCGAGAGACGGGAAGACGACGCGGGACTTAGGCTCCAGAGATCGCTGAGGACATCGTTGGAAGCAAAGTCTTTTTCTGACTTTGTTCAACAAGCGAAGACCACACTCTGCCAAACGGAGAGTCCTAAGAGGTTCTGAAGTTATCCAGAAGAAACCAATAGAGGGAAGATCCGACTACACCCGAAGAGGCAAAGGAGGCAACAGCACCGGGCTGTTCCCCTCCCCGGGGCTGGGAAACCAGTGACCCACTACAGCCTGAACAGACGAGGGTTTTCCATCACCACCATACCACAGAGAAGACAGCTGGGGCGTAAGCACTAACGTTCCAGCCAATTCCAGAGATAACTGCCAGACCACGATTGGCTTACGGGACTCCTCCGCTCCCCCCTGCCGAGGGATAAGATCCTTTTGTCCACGAAGAAGACATCGTACCGAGTCCTCCGGACAACTGAGTGCTTTTCCCAGACGCAAGACAAGACCGAGTGATACGGTAGTGGCCACGCTGTTCGCTCTCTCTCCTAAATTTAATAATTAGAGAAGATTGTCAGGTACGCTCAATTTATTTACTTTAGTCTCATTTTTAATCAGAAATAATTAATTGTTTTAATCATGAATTGATGCTGTGCTCTTGCTAAAATTTGCTTAATAAAAAGCTGTATTGCATTTAAAGAGAAGCCTAATGAAATTATTATAAATCACTGGAAATCTGCATAGTGGTAAAAAGTTAAGTTGATTGTGTGCATTCAAACCAATGGTTCTCAAAGGTTACTTAGTCCAAGGTGAGAGTGTTTAAACATTACCCCTGAGGTTAGTTCTTTCCAAACCTCTAAAACGAACCCAGGAATAGCACCAAGTGCAGGCAAGTCCTTATGAGAGCAGCTGACCGATAACGAATGTGAATGATAGATCAATTCTACTACTTAGAAAAGCTGCTTGGTGGGATAGCATTTATCAGATAAGAGGGGTGAGACATTCGGATGCAAGGCAGTTAGAACCTGGGCGAGTGTCTCTCGATTCCAGCTTAATTTATTCTGCTGAAACCTGTTAGGTGAAAATACTAATAGGCAGATAGAATCTAACCCTTTAAACGGAGAGCTGGACCAATTTTAACCTGAGGCAAGGGTTAAAAAAGGCTAGACTGGCGAACACACCGCTCCGAACCTGCCAGTCCAGACGGTTGTGCGGCTAATCTGAAGGCCCTGCACGTCCCAGCCCATGACGGTTCACTTCAATAACTCCAGCTGAGTTTGCTCTGATTCCATTCTATGGGTGATGTACTAACCGCTTGGTCAATTAATTCACTTCATCAATTTATTCTTTTACAAATCATTAGAATTCTTAATCCAAATTACCGGTTACCTCGTCAGGTTAGCTCTGGCTAATCCTCACCATATTTCCTTCTCTCTCACACCTACTTCCACATCCCTCACACAAGCACGCACGCACACACACACACACACACACACACACCATATCTACATTGTACATAGTTCACTTGTCATTATTTTCATAGAATAGTTAATAAATACCTCATTTTAGATCAAACTACAGCCTTGTGTTTCTTTGTGTAGAATGTGGTCAATTTAACCGAGGATTCAAGACTTTTTGATATGAGATTGATCAAAATTTTTATGAATATTAATTTTTTTTAGTAAAATTAATATTTTTCCCTAGAGATCTAGGGTGGTGCCCCAATTATTAATAACGAGAGCAATAAATCATAACGTAGTACTGCTACATTGATAATAAAATACAATATTTCTTTAGCGTATTCCAGTGAAGTAATAGTTACGAGTCTGAAGTCTTAAGTCAGCAGGAGTATTCTCTCTCTTTCTCTCTGCTCTTTCCAGCTGATCCACCAGAACCAGACTGAGCTAAAGCTGCTACCATGAAAAGATAATCTTGATGATTAATGATTAATACCTTAAAGGCACTCCCCCTTTTCAATACTTGTAGCAATTTTAATACAAAAACACAATCTCAGTATGTGTTCTTACCATCCACCTGTTCAGCCTCCAGGGAAGTGCCTCCAGACTGCGGTGATGTTTCCAAGCTCAAAGTTGAAGCATTGGACCCGCTGTCATCAGTGGGTGACCCATGGCTGCTGCTCTCAAAGCTGATGGCCAGTCGCCTCTTTCTTGAAGGAGTTGCTCCCTGCTTCTTTTTGGGGGTTGTCACATTTTGGACCCTTCTCAAAAGCTGCTTCTTCACAGATTCCTGACAAAAACATGGAACATAAAAATCACATTGATCGTAATGAAATTACCGCATAAAAGCTCCGATCCCGAATAAAGCATATCCTCCTACCCACTCAGCTCCACTGGCTGCAGACCTGTCCCGCAGCATTGGGTAGTATACAATGAGACGCTGAGCCATCGCAGTTAGCTCACGGCTACTTGGATATCGGAAGTCATCGCCTGCAGCTCTCTTTATGGCGATCATGCTTGTTACTGTGTTCCTTATTATGCGACAGCGAAGCTCTTTGGAGAGTGTGAAGTCTTCTTCTTGTCCAGCACGCTGTTTTTCAAAAAAGGTGGTTCTTGACAGCTCCAGCTCTGTGTCTGTGTATACAACATATTGTGGACTTTGAAGCTGTACAGTTCTGCTGGCACTGTCTCCTGGCTTTGAAGAGGGGACAGGTGCAGGGAAGGAAGAAGGAGTGGACAAAGCGTTTGGGGTAGTTGGAATTGTGGCACCATCATAAGTTCCAGAGGAGGTGCCTGGGTGAGGCTGCTCCAGTTCTTCACACTGAAAAACACAAAAATTGATCTCACAGTAATTGTAAGTAGTGCACTACAAGCAACAACACCAAAAAGGAAATGTTTCTGTCAGGTTTTGCAGGATTGGGCCAAAATGCAGTTACAACCAAACAGGTAGCAAAGAACAAATAGGAAGACTAGAGAAAGTTAGGAAGAATAGACACTACAAAATAAAACAGAAAAACGAACAGGGAACAAAAGACACAGAGCATGACAGTTTCACTGAAATTGTAAATCACAGCATAGTTTAATGTCCACACAACGTTAAAATCGGATATCACCTCATTTTCACCATGAGTGGTCCTCCAAATGGCTTTCCTTCGGAAAAAGTGCTCAGGCCCCGGAAAGAGGTCACGCAAGTCCACCTTAGACAGACTGGGAAGCAATTCTGTGCTAATATTAGCAGCTGAAAAACACATACAATCACACTGTAAATATACAGTATGAGGTCATAACCTGGTTAAGTCAGTGGTGGCAGCACAGAAGCACAGCTTAAGCAGGAACATATATCTACATTTAGCTAAAGTCTAACCATGATTTTGAACCCAGCCGCGCGCGCCTCCCCTACCAACCCTCCGCAACCATTCTAACGTGCAACACAAAACATGCGAAAGCTAAAGTTAATAGCTGCCTAAAAGTTGTTCCTTCTGTTTCTGACAATAAAATAATATAAACTATTTTTACGGCAAGACTTTTCGTGTAGCTGTTCACTGTTTCTAGCCCACATTTGGCTAGAAGGTCAGTTTGTTCAAACTAGCATGTGAGGACTTAGCTAACTTCACAATTAGCTGACCATGCAAAGACATGTAAAAGCAAATTAACATTACCTTTCAATACTGCAACTGTTGTAGGATCCATGCCTGAAAAAGCATTTCGAGTTTCATCCGTGGCGTAGTCAGTTTATAGGATTTCCAACAGTCTTGCAAACGGCAGAATTGTGCACAGGCAGCCTGCTGCAACTGACCCACTGCAGACTCCAGTTGTCGGACTCTTTCTGGCCGTTCCATTTGGAATGTACCATGTCATAAAATGGGGGAGGCATACATGTTGTACGAGGGGAGAATGTTTGAACTAATGCAGTCATAATTTGAAATTCATACAGTATATTGAAAAAAATATTACTGCATGCACTTAATTCCATAAATTACATTATAAATACGAATAAAAAACATTTAAAAAAAATCTTAATTCATAGAAGTCCCCTATGCTGCTAGATAATGTGGTCAACAGGCCGTTGTTTTACGTAATTTTCCCATCTCTTTCGGAGACTGCAGAAGAAATTTTACCTTCCTGTAGGACTTAAAAATCATTTTTGAAAACTTGTTGATGGCTCCCATTTAAAATTGTGTCTCTGATTTTCAGAGATACCAAATGCATTGCAGGTTGTTCTGTACAAAGATGAAATAGAGGTCTGTAATACATGTAACACTCTAAGTTTCATTGTTCATTATATGAAAGAACAGGTATTCAAAAATGTTCAATGTTTTATTTATGTTTACAAATTGTGTGTTATTTTAATTTCTACAGCGTAAATTTATTTGGTAAGTGTTGTTAAACATGTTCTGTGTGTAAACAGTTATGTTGCAGTTAATTTGGGAAGACTGGTGTAGTTTTCGGAAATGGCCAGCAGGGGGATCGAGCGGTCCGGGGAGGAGTGAGAGAAGAAGAAGTGAGAAGAGAGCGGACGAGGAGGAAAGCGGACGAGGAAGAAAGCAGACGAAAAGTCAAGAGAAAAAGGCAAAGCAGACAGTGGTGAGCTTTGTAGTAAAAGTAACGGCTACATGGAGGAGAAGAACACTGTCCGACCGTCCACCTGACGTCGGCTCGTCCGTTTTTCCGTCCGTGTAGTATGAACTGTGTCGTCGGACTGACGCACGGAACGCAGTGGCTAGCTGTTAGCCTTACTAGCACAGCAAGGACGTGTGAGCCGCCTTTTGTTATTCTCTTGGGCGACAAGAGGAGTCAAGTGCAGGAGGACGGACATTGGCGAGGAGCTTTCTACCTACTGACGTATGCTGAGAGGAGCGGAGGACTGGAGCCTACCCCTGGAATCAGGCCTGAACTTTGCTTTTATTTTTTTGCCGGGTTTAGTTTACTTTGGTACACATAAAGGGCCCATATGTATATGTGAATGTGACATATTGGTTGATTTTCATTTTATTTTATTATTTTTCCAAAAAATCAGTTCTTTATAAATGTTTGCTATTTTAATTATTTGAGTATTGTGTATTTACTCTTAGTGTGACAAAGGGATATGATATAACAGCTTGGTTATCAAGGACCCAGGGCCTTGCTCTTCTATAGTATAAAGAGAGCAAGCGCTACATACACTAAGATCATTTGCATGAGACCCTAGCAAACGTAAATCCAAAATACAGGTTTAATAATTGTAATAAATGGCAATACTTGCATAATTCAGAAATCAATGATCCTTGCATACATAGTGATTGGTAATATGCCAGAATGTGGATGAGTCAAAAATGTATGTCTTGTTGATTCTCTGCTTTATTGTTTGTAATACCAACTATTTCAAACTATACACTTTGATAGAAAAGTCATCGCATATCAAGTTCAGGTCCCATACCTTGCAAAGGCTACTGAGTCAGTGGATGCTGAAAAGCTGGTGGATTATACCTCTCATTACACAATCAGCAGCAAGAGTCATACCTTTGTACAGGTAAAATATCATCTTGCGGATGTAATAGAATTATGCAACAGTGAAAAATAACTCGCAGTGCTCCCCAGATGTCACATGCTTTTAAAGCTGCCCTGTAATTTGGAAGCACTTATCTGAATGTACATGAACTATTTCTGATTGAAATTGTTTGAATGTTCCATGTTAAATGTTTAAATATTAACTATCAGTTTACAGTACTGTTCCAACTGTACTAATATTTAAGTACATATTTTTATTGTGGCTGCTCAGCGGCGTAGTGGTTAGCACTTTCGCCTGCAGCAAGAACGTCCCGGTTCAAATCCTGGGGTGGGCCTGGGATCTTTCTGCATGGAGTTTGCATGTTCTCCCTGTGCATGCATGGGTTTTCTCGGGGCACTACGGCTTCCTCCCACAGTCCAAAAATATGCTGAGGTTAATTGGTTACTCTAAATTGTCCGTAGGTGTGAATGTGAGTGTGATTGTTTTCTGTATATGTAGCCCTGTGACAGACTGGCGACCTGTCCAGGGTGTCCCCTGCCTTCACTCAAGTCAGCTGGGATAGGCTCCAGCACCCCCGCGACCCTAGTGAGGATAAAGAGGTGTATAGAGAATGGATGGATGGATATTTTTATTGTTGCATAGATAACTAAACAGTAGATTTCATTTGGCTGTGATGTGTTTTAATTATTTGGAGGGATACAGTCGTGTCAAAGTCATGATTTCTTATTTCATGCTTGAAATAAGAAATTATGACTTTGAAAAAGAAGTTTTGTACTTGTGGATGTTGATGAAGCAGCTTTGTAACAGTTAATATTCTAGTTTCAAGCATGTATTACTCAATATAAGCCATAAAATCTCAGTAACAAGCTGTAATATCTTACTAAGATAATTTAGGACCAAAACACTTAAAACAAGTAAAACACTCTTACATAAAATCTGCGTAGTGAGAAAAATTATCTTATCAGACAAAAAATAAGCAAATATCACCCTAATTTGAGATATTTAATCTTACTTAGATTTCAGTTTTTGCAGTGTACAGAATTATTATATAGTCTACCTGATATTCGACCAGCGAAGTATTTAAATTAGACAAATCTAATAAATAGCAGATGAAACACTTCTTGTTGTGCTGTCAAGAAGAGTTTCAGGAATCATAAGGGGAATTATTTAGCTTGAAAGGTTATGTATAAAATTGAGGTAGCTGGAATCTATACAAGTTAGGGACCAAGATGTGAACAACAAAACAATTGAGGCACTGAACTTATATTTATGTACATTTATTAAACTAAACTAAACAATAACAACAACAATAACACACATTAAGATGAACAACGACAACACAAAACGAATAAGATGGTGAGATGTGAATGATGGGAAAAGGGAAGGAAGAGAACACAATATTTCAACGTAACACTGGGATTAATATTACAATTGAAATATGGAGTTCTGAGGGAAAAGGGATAAATAGACCACACCTGAAAGAAGCCGTCAATTTGATAGTAGGCTTATTTGTTAGCCTGTAAATTTTATCTTTGAAAAGATAATTTGAGAAAGTTGCACCAAGTTCCAGTGACTGAAAGGTACTTGCGTGCCGTGATGATGATCGGTCAGCCTTGGTTGATGTGGGTCGGAACAACGGTGGACAGAGTGGAGCCTCAGAGTGATGGATAGCAAGGTCGACTTCAAAATTCAGGAGAACTCAGGAGAACTCAGAGTGGTGCTTTCAGGAGAACTCAAAAGAACTCACAAAATTCAGGAGGACTCAAAATGGTGGTTTCAGATGTGGTCTTTTAAAGGGGTGCCTTTGCATATCATTAACTCAGCAGGGGTCTGGTACATCCCCTGTCAGTGGGGCCTGATGTCCAGATGTCCCTCACAGAGTTACATTTTCAGGTAATTTCTGTAACTTTCAAAAATATTGAAATTTGGTGAACATGGTTTTTCTAGGAGCATTACTGATAGATAGCTGATTAAAATGACACCAAACATGCTCATATGTGATCGGCAGACATGTTAAAATTATGACATTGATACTAATCAGGAGGAATAAAATATTAAAAGTAAGGCAAGAGGTAGATTAATCACAAAGTCATTGAAAAGTTCCCTTGTTTGGTGAAATGGATGTACATAAAGGGAGTTTTGTAAAGAATTGGGAGATGATTGTCTTTGTTAGCTTTGAGGTGAGTCCAGAGTTCCTTTGTTTGTGAATGGAATGTCTTTGAAGTGTTTCTCCAGGTTTCTGAGCTTCCCCTCTTCTGTGATTCAGGAATCAGTCAGAATTTTATTGCCCTCAATTTGGTTCCTTTGAAGGCTTGGTGGTACTTGGGTGTTTTGAGCCAGTCTCTTGCTAAGACAGGTCCAATACACATCCTGGAGGTCTGTATTGGGGGGAATCCTTTAAAGTCAGCTCTCGGCCTCGCTTCCTGCTGACTTGGTTCTTCTCACATCCATGCCAGACATGTCCCACATCTGGCATGGTGTCCTGGTGTCCCTCTTGCTTCGCTGATCAAAAGGGGAGCCTCGTCTCCACTGTGGCTGTGAAGGTGTTAAATCTGTTCTTGTCATGTTCCACTGCTGATAATGGCTGGTCGATCCTACACCAGAGATGATGGTTGGAATGTAGATTGAGTGGTATGTTGAGAACTTTGCCTCCCGGCTCAACTCCCTCTTCATCATGACGGTCCAGTATAATGACCACAATACTACAAATGCAGCAAAAGTCCACCTGTCCATCTCACGCCCCACTCTCCATCACTGGAGGAGAAAATCTTGACCCAAAAAGGATTTTACTGTTGAAGCTTCACCCATCATCTTCTGAGAAAGTAGGAGGAAGAGTTTGGGTTTCCAATCAATGACCATAAGAAATAAAATGGTGAGTCTTGAAAGTGGTTTAAAAGCAATGCAACAGGAAATCTAAAAGAATTACTGAGTTTCATGTGTTTGTGTCTAAAGCTGTGAAATATCTTCAGGAGTGGTTTTGGTGTTGAGAACATCCAGTGATATGAGAGGAGGAACATGTTGAGGGAGGAGCAACTCTGTCAAAGAGCAGAACAGAAAAGGACTCCCACTGTCACATACATTCAGTCTGTAAACCAAACATAACAGATAGTGTGTGGAAGATGCTGTCACTGCATTACTGTGTCATGTTTCCTTTGTTTGTGATCACACTGAAAGGTAGGTTAAAGCAGGAAGAAGAAATGTCTGGAAAGGATCTGCTTCCAAAAAAAACACTGAAACAATTGCTCACAGAGATAAATGTTGGTCATTAACAACATTTTTATCTTCATTTAGGTTTCAACTGTCAACAACTGACTGCAGTGAAGAATGAAGAGTCCAGTTTAGAAGGCAGCACTGTGACTCTGACCTACACATACTCCCAACAAGCTACTGGTGGTGATGAATTTTACTGGTACCAACAACATCCAGGAAAACCTCCAGAGTTCCTCATTTTTCACTTGGGATCACAGAATCAAACAAAAGCTAGAATGTCTGTTTCTGTGAGTGCTGATAAAAACCAAATCAGTATGAAGATCTCCTCTGCTGCAGTGACAGACTCTGCTGTGTACTACTGTGCTGTGAAGCCCACAGTGACAGGAAACAGTAAAACTCTGTACAAAAACCTTTGGAGCAAAGACAACAGAAAACTCCACAACATCCACTAGAGGGAGACACACTCTGTTAAAGCTCTGATTTGTGACTTGTTGGACTGATGACAAAGAGAACAGAGAAATGAATCAGTTGAGATCAGACATTTTAATTTATCTTTGGTTCAAATGGAACATGAATCCTTTCAGGAAGGATTAATCTGATGTGTGTTGAATTATCAGTTTCTATATTCAGTATTCTGTTTAAACTTTATGTGTGTGAACATTCGGGAAGACACAATAAGGCTCGTGTTGTTAAGACAACATGGAAGCAACATCTACATTTGTAAATATAGTATCAATATCTACAGAGCTCTGCACACCAGATTGTTTCATCTTACAACTACTTTAGTTCATCATTTTTCCATGTTAACACAGCAAAGAACTCAAATGTTGGCTTGTAATAGTTGCCGCACATGGAATTCTACTGATGTTAGAGACCTCTTGAAAAGATGCAAAGTTGACAACAGACCTCTCGTAGGACATATGGAGACATTTATAATTACACTCTAACATGAAGTTTCTGGAGCACCAATATTACTCTCCTTTGAATGTTTTGCACTTATTTCTATTGTCAAATGCCAAAAATTCAAAATACGACCTCTGCAGAAGTAGAAAGAAATAATTTTGTCTGTGTCCTCACCAAGTTATATTTCTACAGAAACCAATCCCTTAAAGTTGTTCTAATTGGAAAAGAGAAAAAATAAATCACTTTGATCAAAATCAGTGATGGCAAAGAGACAAATTTCCTTCATTCTTTCTGACTTGACACAAACTGACCCACATGTTGAAGCAGCTACTATCTACCATCAGATACATCATTTATTTGATCTCATCTGATGATATCTCTTGTTTCCAATAATCTGTCACCCATCCAAGGTCCAACTACAGTGAAGATGGGAAAACAACACTGTAACAGATGACCTGTCTGTGGGTCCACTCAGCACAATAACCAAGGCAGTCTGGCGATACAGCCAGAGTTTTTATTCACCGCACCGTCACCAATGTAATTAAACAGTTTCTTCTTCAGCCCGGCGCTCCACCGGACCTTGTCCTGTCCACTGTCCTCCACCCGTGCGTCTCCTCTCTCGTCCTTTCTGTCCGTGTGCCTTTTGTCCTCTGCTCCAGCCTGCTACTGCAGAGAGAATCAGGTGAGTCTGATCAATAACACCTGCGTCAATTAACCTGACGCTGCTTCCACACGCCCTCCTCTACACCTCTCTCTCCTGCAGCTGAGCTCTGCACGCCCACCGCCACAAACACAAACTTGACATTAAGTCCAACAGAGATGTTGTAACCAGTCTTTAAGACATTCTGTCAATGCAATGAACCCAATATGTGTTGAATTATCATCACTGTCATGCTTTAGTGTTCATTTTAAATCATGTGTTTGGACGTTTGATGAGGCAATTAAAAGCCGTATGTTTTAAAATTTACACATGAAGACAACATGTTAACAGCGTGTAAGTTCAACATTTGATAGGAATATAAGTATGTCTAACTATAACACTTTATGTGGTCCTACAAATTAATCCACATCACTTTGCTGACAAATCTAAACAGTAAAATGTTTTCTATCGGATTATAATAGTTGGAACAGCAAATTTTACTGAACTGTCAAACCTCAATCACTGATTCAAAGGTGACAAAAGACTGTATTTAGATGTTGAAAATAATTTTCAGGAGCCTAAATATCACTATTGTTCAATAGTTTTTTTCCACTGATGGGTCAAAAAATGAACATGTCTCCTATGTTGAAGCTGTTTGATCATTTGGGACATTTGATCTCTGAGTGGCTTTGATCCTCTTTTCTGTTCTGATGTGTTTTTCAGACAAGACAACTACTGGACCCTGGAGGTCTGGAAGGTTCTGTCCTGGAACATCTTTACATTAACATATACATGAATCTACTTGGTGATGCTGTCAGGAAACATTTGTATGCAGACGACACACAGTTGTACATGTTACTCTCCTCCAATGATCTTAAGTCAGAGAGTGAATGAGATCATCAGCAGAGACAAACACTCTGTTAGTCAGAGCTGTGAGAGGAAGGAGGAAAGGATGAAGGGAGGAGCTAAACTGGGACTCAAGTACAGAAAAGACACAAACTTTCACAGTGGAGTTTGATCCAAGAACAGACAGATTGTCTTCATCTTCAAGATGCTGTCAGTGAACTTCAGTCTGTTTGTCACTTTGTTTGTGCTCACAATAAGAGGTAGGTGACATATTTAACATGAACAGAAGTCAGAGCTCGTAAATCACAAAGTTCTATCTATTAACAGCTGCTGATTGTCCTCTATTAATCACTCATCTTTATTGATTCATTTCTTTCTCTGCATGTTGTGTTCTTCTTCAGAGTGTAAAGGAGAAGACAAAGTGATGCAGCCATCAGGAGATGTCATTGCTGCTGAAGAAGACACAGTTACACTGGATTGTACTTTTGAGACGAGTTCCACAGCACAACCTACTTTATTCTGGTACAAACAAGAAGTAAATGGCTTTCCAGAGTACATCTTAAAACGTGATACTTATGGAAGTGGAGATAATGCTCCCGAGTTCCAGAAAAACAGATTTGATGCTGAACTCAACAAGACATCAGTTCCTCTGAAGATCCAGAAGCTTCAGCTGTCAGACTCTGCTGTGTACTACTGTGCTCTGAAGCCCACAGTGACAGGAAACAGTAAAACTCTGTACAAAAACCTTTGGAGCAAAGACAACAGAAAACTCCACAACATCCACTAGAGGGAGACACACTCTGTTAAAGCTCTGATTTGTGACTTGTTGGACTGATGACAAAGACAACAGAGAAATGAAGCAGCAAAGATCAGAGACAGAGCTGCTGTGGAAACACAAAACAATTTGATTGGCTGAATTGAGTTGAAAAAATGATGTCAAGAGGTAATGGCCCCGCCCACTGAACTTCAGCTCATCCACTCACATTATTTCTTCCTCATTGTGCTGCAGTGGAAGAACATTGTTCATCTGATGTGTGTCTGACTTTAATAACTCCAAAGACATGTTGCTTTACCTCTTTTTGTTTTCATCTCACTTCATAGGTGAGTTTATGAACACATGAATTTCTCTTTAACCTGCTGTGTTCATGTTCACAGTTGAAATCACTCAATATTCTGTCTTTGTCATCAAGTTGTGCACAATCTAGTTGTGATCTGAGCTCCAGTTGAGCTGTTTGTGTCCACAGAGTAACACTGTACAGGTGACATTTTCCACTGTCTTCTCCTCTCAGCCTCATGGACAATGTGAGTCTGATGGCTTCATTTTCTCTGCTTTTTCCAGGACTAAAAGCTGAAGACACAATCTCTCCTGTACAAGATGTAGTCAGTGGAACAGAAGGAGAATCTGTCACACTCACATGTAACTATCAGACAGAGTATGATTATCCTATCCTTTACTGGTACAAACATAATTCTGACCTTCAGCCTCCTCAGTTTATTCTCTGGAAGAAAGCAAAAAGTTGGACAGATGAACATATTCCTGATCGTCGATATAGATCCCAAACAACAGTTACATCAACTACATTGACCATCAATCAGCTAACCCTGGCAGACACAGCTCTCTACTACTGTGCTCTAGAGACACAGTGATACAAAGTGTAGCAGAGGCTGTACAAAAACCTGAACACAGATATGAGACTCCTCTTCAAAGAGGAGGGAAGTGGTATTGAGAGCACAGCTTCATATCAGATGGATTGAGGTAAATTCCTGTTTTCTCACAGTCACTGTGGTTACAGCTGCTGATGAAACACTGTGGGAGGATTGACAGGAGCAGAAGATAAACAAAGGCTGCAAACACACTGCATTAAGCTTCAAATAAAACACAAAAACTAAAAGAAAAGATCAAATATATGAAAAATAAAACAAATAAAGCAATCACTGACATTAAAATGATTAATTTAAGCATTACATTCATCATTAATTTAAGCATCATCCGGGTGAACCATAATTTATTAACTAGAGACAAGAGAAGACTGAGTCAAAGAAACATCAGCTCAAAAAAATTGTAAAAAAAATTTGTAAACCTCATACTCAACCAAAAATATAAAAAGTTGCACATTTCATCTTTGAAGCAAAGTTTGAAAGTCATGCTTCGTCTAGTTCTTGGTAAAAATAAGTCATTTCAGTCAAGGTGTTGTTGTCATTGTACAGTCTCGTGTGGAAGGTTCACGACCATTATCACCTTTGACACTTTAGTTCAAACTGTGAGCCATAAAACAGAGAACAGTTCATCGACCTCAGACAAGCACATACAAGACGAGTGTCTCAAGCAAAGATCAAGTAAATTTCCCCCAGTGATATGAACCGATTGACTGATACTGAGACAATCCACTGACAGCAACAAGAGTTTTTTTCCACATTGAAATGAGTAACTGAAAAGAAAGAGACCAGTGAAGGAGGCCACTGAGACACCTATGACTTATCTGAAGTAGTTTTAAGCTTCAGCAGCTGAGAGACTGTGCATGCAACAACACTTTTGTTCTTTTAGCATCAATACTTTATGGGAGAGTCACAAAGAAAAGACACTGTTGTATAAAAGCTCATATTCAATTTGAACACATATTTACTAGGACTGTGGGAACAAATGGAGCTTTTTGACCATCGTACTGGACATTATGTTTAATGGATTCCAAACACTGCACATTATCACAATCCCAACATGAAGCACGGTGGTGGCAGCATCAAGACGTGGGGGTGTTTCTCTGCAGCAGGTTATGGACGCCTTGTAAAGGTAAGGAGGGTAAAATAAAGACACTAAAGTGTAGGGAATTCTTGAAACACAACCTGCAAGAGAACTGTTATTTAGAAGAAAATGCATTTTATAGTAAGGTGATGAGTCAAAGCAAACAATCAAAGCTGCAGAGGAATGGTTTAAAGACACCAAGATGAATGCTCTTGAGGAAGCTAAAAGTTCAATCCAACTGAGAATGGTGGTCCTGGACTTCAGAGGCACTGTTTACTCATGACCGCCACGCAACCAGACAGAACTGGAACAGATTCATCAAAGAAGAATAGTGTAAAACTGGAGTGTCCAGAGACTGATTAAGATCCATCCACACAATCTAAATGCTGCAGCTGGAACCAAATGTGCACCTACTAAATACAGATTTGAAGGGGGTGAATACTTATGCAATCACTTATTAAATGACTACTTTTTTTATTTATTGACACTTTGTTGGAACCTGTTTTCATTTTAAGCCAAAAAGTCAAAACTATATGAATCATGATTCAGTGCTGACCCACAATAATTGGAGAAAACCTCCAGGATGGGTGAAAGCTTTTCATAGACACTGTTTGTGCAACAACAGCTGCAGTCTCCTGGGACATCAAGTATCTGTGGCAAGAAGCAGGTAAATGCTAATCCAGTTGTATTCGGGTCAACTCAGTTCTGACATGCTGATTTGTTCAGGTCTAATCTGAGAAGACACAGAATAATGGTCCAGATTAAGACTTGGTACTAAAATAGGAAAACAGCCAGAAGATACATCTGACAGACTCTACTGAGTACCACAGCTCACAGAAACATGAAACACCAAACTCAACCTGACACAAGTTTGATACGACTTAACTGTCATGTAAAAGCAGCTCTCTGCAAATGTTGGATTGAAACATTGACCTGCCTTGAAACTAACCATAAACCAATGAGTGTAACAGAGAAATCAAGAGTCTCATGAAACAAGGGGTTGGACATCAACACACTCCATCATACAGTGACTTCATGAGGAGGAGGGTCTTCCTGTACAGATGTTGGAGCCCAGCTGTCTCCATCACAAACTCTGCAGACTCCACAAAGTTCAGTTTGAGGATCACTGAGTGTTTTTGGTTAGAACATGATGCTCTTCATTCCAGTGCTGCTCCTTCATGTATTCACTGGTAAGTCACATTTTAACTCATCTCTTTCAGCCTGTTTGTTTCCTCTCATATATGAGGTAGATGACATATTTAACATGAACAGAGTTTCACTGAGAAAAACTAGTAGATCACAAAGTTCCATCTATTCTACATGGAATAAAACTCTTAACAGCTGCTGATTGCTCTCATTTAATCAATCATCTTAATTGATTCATGTTTTTCTCTGCATGTTGTGTTCTTCTCCAGAGTGTAAAGGAGAAGACAAAGTGATGCAGCCATCAGGAGATGTCATTGCTGCTGAAGGAGACACAGTTACACTGGATTGTACTTTTGAGACCAGTTACACAACAGGACAAACTGCATTGTTCTGGTACAAACAAGAAGTGAATGGCTTTCCAAAGTACATGTTACGACGAGATAATTATGGAACTGGAGATAATGCTCCAGAGTTCCAGAAAGACAGATTTGATGCTGAATTCAGCAAGACATCAGTTCCTCTGAAGATCCAGAATCTTCATCTGTCTGACTCTGCTGTGTACTACTGTGCTCTGAGGCCCACAGTGACAGGAAACAGTAAAACTCTGTACAAAAACCTTTGGAGCAAAAACAACAGAAAACTCCACAACATCCACTAGAGGGAGACACACTCTGTTACACTTCTATGGTTTGTTCAGATTCAAACTGTCTCCAATCTTGAGACAACGTTGTGATGAAGAATGTTAGAAGTGAAGATAATGTGATGAGTCTCCTCCTCCTGACTGCAGAGGTGCTGCATTAACATCACATCAAACATTTCAGCTTTTAAACTTGGAAAATTGGGTATTGATCTCATAACTGCATGTTTCTGATAAGAACACATGAAATACATTTTTAAAGCGTCACATAATCAGTTTCAATTTTCTTTGAGCTCAAGTTTAGAGTTGATCATTTCACTGATATAAATCTACTGATAAATGGACCTTTTCACTTTCCAATGTGAAGCCATTTGAGATGCAAACTGGATCTGAAAAGTGAGATAAAAATAAAGTTTAATACTATCATCATTTGCTGAAAAAATACTTTTATTTTCAGTACGATGTCATCTCAGTTTCAAACAAAACTTATGATTAATGTGTAAATTACAGGAGAACACTTTGGAAGAAGTTACTAGTCACATTTAGATGTTAATATTTTGTCACACAATATGATCAGAATGAACTGCTGTTGGATAGTTTCTGTATAAACTGAGATGTTTCTATAAATGAGAGACAATCACACAACAAATCCTCTGACAACCAAACTAACTGCTGAGAGACATCAACCACTGAACATGTGTGAAATATAGAGAATCCAGTCTGTAAATTTAAATATATGGAAAACAAGCAGGACTCAGGAAATCATTTAGAAAACACAATCATTGATTGATGACTGATTGATGATCAATAAATATGTGAGAGAGTGAATGAGATCATCATCAGAGACAAACACTCTGTTAGTCAGAGCTGTGAGAGGAAGGAGGAAAGGATGAAGGGAGGAGCTAAACTGGGACTCAAGTACAGAAAAGACACAAACTTTCACAGTGGAGTTTGATCCAAGAACAGACAGATTGTCTTCATCTTCAAGATGCTGTCAGTGAACTTCAGTCTGTTTGTCACTTTGTTTGTGCTCACAATAAGAGGTAGGTGACATATTTAACATGGACAGAGTTTCACTGAGAAAAACTAGTGGATCACACAGTTCCATCTATTCGACATGCAATAAAACTCTTTACAGTTTCTGATTATTCTCCATTAATCAATTAAATTTGTTGATTCATAACTTCCTCTACATGTTGTGTTCTTCTCCAGAGTGTAAAGGAGAAGACAAAGTGATGCAGCCATCAGGAGATGTCATTGCTGCTGAAGGAGACACAGTTACACTGGATTGTACTTTTGAGAGCAGTTCCACAAGACAATCTACTTTGTTCTGGTACAAACAAGAAGTGAATGGTTTTCCAAAGTACATTTTAAGACGTGGTTATTCTGGAGCTGATAATGCTGAAGAGTTCCACAAAGACAGATTTGATGCTGAACTCAACAAGACATCAGTTCCTCTGAAGATCCAGAAGCTTCATCTGTCTGACTCTGCTGTGTACTCCTGTGCTGTGAAGCCCACAGTGACAGGAAACAGCAAAATTCTGTACAAAAACCTTTGGAGGAAAGACAACAGAAAACTCAACAACATCCACTAGAGGGAGACACACTCTGTTACAAATCTATGGTTGTTTACTGCATAAAAGAGTAGCACAAATGTAAGATATAAACACTAAATTTGAGAGGAAAAATCACTTCAAACTAGTGAAATTATCAGTCCATGCAGCAAGTAAATTTTATTTGATAAGAAATCTTGAAATAAGATTTTTTAATCTTAAAATAAGGTCCCAAGCATGTATGCAAAATATTTAAATAAGCTGAAAAAGCTGATTTTCAGGTGAAACTACTTGAAATTAGAGGCGATACTGCCCACTAATAAGTGAAAAATACTAAATATGACCAAATAGTTCCTTTTTAAAATTCTAATTTTCTTATTTCTAGCAAGACATGCAGTGAAGGGTCACAACCTGGAACTGAACCCAGATCACTGCATTCATAGGGTACTTGCACAACCAGCTGAGCTATCTGGGCCCCATTAAACCCAAAAACTGTGACTCTACTGAAATCACAACCAGGACTGCATTTATGCTAAACTTCAACGTGTGCACAGAATTAGCACTGACAAGAACATTTATTTGAATTGCTTTCTCAAATATTGCTTTATACATGCAGTGCTTGTTGCTTCTCAAAATATAGAACTGCTTGAAACATTTCAATAAGCAGAAAATGTGTATCACATGATACATGTACAGCTTTGTGAGACTGTGAGTTGGAATAGAGATCGATTACCTATGAAGCTGCAGTACCTAATCTTGCCCAGGCCACTGAGTGGAGAGATGCTGAAAAGTTAATTGATCATACATTGTTCTATCCAGCCAGTTTCAAAAGCAGTGTTTATGTTTTGACTAAACATAACCTTGATGATGTCAGTGCACTTAAAAACTGAAATGAGAAACCAAGATGAAGATGTGGTGAGGTGATCTGTGCTCTGTTACTGTCTGTGCTGTAGTAATGAATGGATAGAGCATGTGATGTTACTCTTTAGTACGGCTTTGGAAATAAATGTGTTGATGTTGGTGCAACATCAGTGTTTGTAATAATTCTAATGAGTTCACCAAAGTCCAAGTTGTATCAATTGTTACTAGGAGGACTTGAAACAAGTTTTTACAGCTAAAAATGATCTGAAAAGATAAACTGTGGCATCAAATAGAGCCTTTGACAGTCATTTATCTTAGTATGCATGTAAGATAATTAATTTAAGATTTACAAACAAAGTCAGAATTAAAAGACAAATATTCTTAAAACAAGATTAATAATTTTATAAATTCTACTCTTGCATAGTAAATTATTCTCAAAACAAGATCAAACAGACTTTTTGGTTAGATGTAAGACTATAAGTCTGGGTTTGAAAGTTAATTTTTGCAACGTTCAGATTCAAACTGTCTCCACTCTTGAGACAACGTTGTGATGAAGAATGTTAGAAGTGAAGATAATGTGATGAGTCTCCTCCTCCTGACTGCAGAGGTGCTGCATTAACATCACATCAAACATTTCAGCTTTTAAACTTGGAAAATTGGGTATTGATCTCATAACTGCATGTTTCTGATCAGAACACATGAAATACATTTTTAAAACGTCACATAATCAGTTTCCATTTTCTTTTAGCTGAAATTTAGAGTTGAACATTTCACTGATATAAATCTACTGATAAATGGACCTTTTCACTTTCCAATGTGAAGCCATTTGAGATGCAAACTGGATCTAAAAAGTGAGATATAAATAAAGTTTTATATTATCCTCATTTGCTTAAAAAATACTTTTATTTTCAGTACGATGTCATCTCACTTTCAAACAAAACTTATGATTAATGTGTAAATTACAGGAGAACACTTTGGAAGAAGTTACTAGTCACATTTAGATGTTAATATTTTGTCACACAATATGATCAGAATGAACTGCTGTTGGATAGTTTCTGTTTAAACTGAGATGTTTCCATAAATGAGAGACAATCACACAACAAATCCTCTGACAACCAAACTAACTGCTGAGAGACATCAACCACTGAACATGTGTGAAATATAGAGAATCCATCCATTCTCTATACACCACTGTATCCTCACTAGCGGTGCTGGAGTCTATCTCAGCTGACTCGGCGAAGGCAGGGGACACCCTGGACAGGTCACCAGTCTGTCTCAGGGCTGCATATACAGACACACAATCACACCTATAGGCAATTTAGAGTAATCAATTAACCTCAGCATATTTTTGGACTGTGGGAGGAAGCCGGAGTGCCCGCAGAAAACCCACGCATCCACAGGGAGAACATGCAAACTCCATGCAGAAAGATCCCAGGCCCACCCCAGGATTTGAACCAGGGATCTTCTTGCTGTAAGGCGAAAGTGCTAACCACTACTGTACTGTGCAGCCCAAAGAGAATCCAGTCTGCAAATTTAAACAGAGGGAAAACAAGCAGGACTCATGAAATCATTTAGAAAACACAATCATTGATTGATGACTGATTGATGATCAATAAATATGTGAGAGAATGAATGAGATCATCATCAGAGACAAACACTCTGTTAGTCAGAGCTGTGAGAGGAAGGAGGAAAGGATGAAGGGAGGAGCTAAACTGGGACTCAAGTACAGAAAAGACACAAACTTTCACAGTGGAGTTTGATCCAAGAACAGACAGATTGTCTTCATCTTCAAGATGCTGTCAGTGAACTTCAGTCTGTTTGTCACTTTGTTTGTGCTCACAATAAGAGGTAGGTGACATATTTAACATGAACAGAGTTTCATTAAAAAAAAAAGATCACAAAGTTCTATCTGTTCTACTTTGAATAAAACTCTTTACAGCTGCAGATTGTTCTCTGTTAAACAAAAGTTTTGATTGATTCATGACTTCCTCTGCATGTTGTGTTCTTCTCCAGAGTGTAAAGGAGAAGACAAAGTGATGCAGCCATCAGGAGATGTCATTGCTGCTGAAGGAGACACAGTTACACTGGATTGTAGTTTTGAGACCAGTAACGCAGGACAAACTACATTGTTCTGGTACAAACAAGAAGTTAATAGTTTTCCTAAGTACATGTTAAGACGTGGTGATTATGGAGGTGACAATGCTCCAGAGTTCCAGGAAGACAGATTTGATGCTGAATTCAGCAAGACATCAGTTCCTCTGAAGATCCAGAAGCTTCATCTGTCAGACTCTGCTGTGTACTACTGTGCTCTGAGGCCCACAGTGACAGGAAACAGTAAAACTCTGTACAAAAACCTTTGGAGCAAAGACAACAGAAAACTCCACAACATCCACTAGAGGGACACACACTCTGTTGAAACTCTGATTTGTGACTTGTTGTTGATTGGCTGAGCTGAAAAAACAAAACACTTCGGCTGAATCCCAAACCGCCCCCTACACACTCCCCCTCCACTACCGAGTGTCACTCCAAAAGAAGTCACACTCGCAGCTGTGGAGGGCACCTATTATTGAAGGGGGAGGGTATAAATACGATCGTCAGGAATGGAACGCCCCGTCGCCTCACCGGAAAATGGAAGATGTCATCACCATGGTAACACAAAGACGCCTACTGTGCATGGCTGTAGAGCTGTGGCACAGGTTGCAACTAACAAGGATCGCTGCTGCTTCCAGAAGATGAAAGCATCCCACTTTTTTCACTCACATGTTTTCCAATCCTATTATCTGGCATTTCAAATCCAACAAATGAATAAATGAATTCTGTCAGTTGTGTTCAAATTTTAAGGTGTCAGGGGGTGCACAATTAAATCAAATGTCAGCAGAGAAGAAGATTTGTTTCTTTTGTTTTATCTTTTTTCACCACTCTTTTTGTGATGTTCTGTCAGTGTGAAAAAGGCGTGGGAGAAATAAAGGACACATGTGGAACTTACATCGATATGTTTGTTTCCTCCTCCATTTCGACGTTGCACTTCCTGAAAAAGTTGTCCAGAGTGAGCATCGATGCAGACTCGCTATTTAAGGGCTGAACAGTCCACTCTCCCTCCGCACTACGCGATTTGGGACGGCCCTTAATATGGAGGACCCTCCGCGGGAACGCACAAACGGAGGGGTAGTGTGTAGGGGGCGGTTTGGGATTCAGCCATCATGTGAAGAGGTAATGGCCCCGCCCACTGAACTTCAGCTCATCCACTCACATTATTTCTTCCTCATTATGCTGCAGTGGAAGAACATTGTTCATCTGATGTGTGTCTGACTTTAATAACTCCAAAGACATGTTGCTTTACCTCTTTTTGTTTTCATCTCACTTCATAGGCGAGTTTAGGTTTAGGGATAAATTTTTACTTTAAAATGCTGTATTAAGCAGATAAACAGACTGTGTTTTAATAGTTTTTCTGACTCTTTTTCCAAGAAAATGAAATTATGATTTGATCATCTTGTGAAATAAACTGACAGAAATACAGTTTGTTTGCTTGTAAATGTCACATTTTCCACTGTGCCTCATGGACAATGTGAGTCTGATGGCTTCATTTGGTTTCACAAAATCAGTGTTTTCTCTGAGTTTTAATTGTGTCTCTTATGTTGATACTCAAACACATTTTTAACATATGAGTGAACACTGACTTCAAACAGGATCTGTCAGAACACTCACCATCAGATATTTGATTCAAATCATTCAGTCTTGGACACAAGGTGAAATTCAGGAACAGTCAGAAGGTTTCTGCAAGAGAATCTCAAACAGTCAACAGGCTCACAAGGAGTTAAATAATCAGAAATGGAGAAAGAAACGAGATTTTAAAAACAAGCAATAACACTTTCAAATCAACTCTAACACTAACTGGTCAACAGTGAAGTCCAGTAGAAATTGGAGCATTGTTCTTCTAACTCCTGTTGTCAAAGAATCATAAAAACAACCTCCATCACAGTTGGTCAAGATGCTGCTACCAGTCTGTAACCAGCAGGAAGAGGAACAGAGAGAAGAAACTACAGATCAGAATCTAAAAATATCAGATAAACTTAAAGATGAACTTTACTGTTCCCTCAATGGGGACCTTTTCAATAATAACAGTTTTCTCTTCCTTTAGGTGTCAACTGTCAACAACTCACTGCAGAAAAGGATGAAGAGTCCAGTTTAGAAGGCAGCACTGTGACTCTGTCCTGCAAATACACCAAAGGAGCTGCTAGTTATTTCTTCTGGTATCGACAACATCCAGGAAAAGCACCAGAGTTCCTGATCTCTCATTCGCTGTCAGGAGATATATTCTCAAATCCAGTCCGTGGACTGTCTGTTACAGTGAGAAAAGAAGAAACAAAAATGGATCTGAAGATCTCCTCTGCTGCAGTGACAGACTCTGCTGTGTACTACTGTGCTCTGCAGCCCACAGTGACAGGAAACAGTAAAACTCTGTACAAAAACCTTTGGAGCAAAGACAACAGAAAACTCCACAACAGCCACTAGAGGGAGACACACTCTGTTACACTTTGATGTATATTTCATCTTCAGAATGAGTGAAGCGTCAGTTTACTATCAGATGTGATTATGATGTGAAGCTTCACAAGCAAAATCACTGATAATTTACATTACTGGTACCAGAGATACAATGAGTGATCAGTCCAAAGAGCTTCAATGAAAAGCAAGTGGACTTCTACTTTGTGTTCTTGAAGTCAATCCACCTTCATATGGAGCCTCCCCAGATCTAACTGACTGAGACTCCCAGATAAATTTGTCATCATCCCAAAATTTCATGACCAATGGCCCATGAATGATGCAGGATTCACTTGTCCTGAGGTGTGAATGGTTGCAAAACTATCAGGTGAGGGATGACTCCAGGTGTTTATGGTGAGGAAACATTATGAAGAGATCTGAAGACTTTGTTGTTTGTACCTGGTAAATGATGTTGTTTAAAAATGACTGTTCCTCTTGAATAGAAATGGTTTCCTTCACTTTCCTCTCAAATCATCTGTCTTCTCTGGCCAGAATGTGGGAGGGAGACACACTCTGTTGCACTTCTTTGATCTGATTCTTCACCACCATCTCATCTTTATCTTCTCTGTGAGCTCCAGTCAGACATGGAGCAGGTCTCTGTGAATTTCCTCCTCTGAGGTTTCAGTCATTGTTTTGATATGTTAACACAGAGACAGTTTGAGATAGTTTCTGTTTCTTGAGGCTGCTGAACTGTAAGAAGTACTGAGTCTCTGGATGTTTTATTGGACGGTACAAATAAACCAGACTTGGTTTCAGCATCCAGAGAGCTCTACTACAGAATGGCTCCACATCAAGACACATAAAAACATATTTATGCAATTTCAGCATCACCAGCTGAATGTCAGGTTCCTATGGTAATACAATGCATACAGTTTGAGATACTGTAACTACCTGACTTTTATTGAGTAGAATTAGTCACAAGGTTCAACAGGTTTGCAAATATAACAAATTTCCTCAGCTGAGAATCTGCAACGCTCATAACAAGTCATCAGGAAACGATTTGTTCAAAAGGAGCTGATTTAAATTTGAAGCTCTAAACATCCAGACCAGGTTCGTGATGCAGCATAAGTTACCATGGTGATCAGCCACATGAAAAGGAAGCCACCTTTCTGACATGGAAAACTGTGACTTTAGGCTGAATGCATCTTACTAACCCACTGATCTTGCTTCATAGTACGGCTGTCTGATGTGGTTGTTATTTTTCCGATGAAAAGTTCAACTGAAATTGTCCAGAGTGAAAATCAGATCCATCCATTCATCCATCCATATTCTTCTGCTCGTCCAGAGACGGTCCGAGGCCAAATGAGATATATAATCCCTCCAGTGAGTTCTGGCTCTACATTGGGGTCTCATCCCAGACAAACATGTTCAGAAACCCTCTCAAACAAGTCTCTCCAGAATCATCAGAATCAGATCTCCGAACTCCCTCAACTGGCTCCATTCAGACTACAGCAGCAGCAGATCTACTCCAAGTTCCCTCCAGATGTCTCCTCATCCTCTCTATAAGACTGAGACCAGTCACCCTGTGGAAGAAACTCATTTCAGCCGCCTCTAACCACGATCATGTTTTATCTACTACAAATGCTGTAACGGACCACCTGTCCATCTCACGTCACATTTTCCCATCAATTGAGATGAAAATCTTAACCCAAAAGGGATTTTATTGTTGAAGCTTCTTTCATCTTCTTCTGAGACATTTGTAGGAAAAGTTTAGGTTTTAAATCAATGACCAGAGGAAATAAAATGATGATTCTGGAAAGTGATTTAAAAGCAATGCAACAGGAAATCTAACAGAATATTGTAGTTTCATGTGTTTGTGTAGATGTAAAATATATTCATGTGTGGTTTTGGTGTTGAGAACATCCAGTGATATGAGAGGAGGAACATGTTGAGGGAGGAGCAACTCTGTCAAAGAGCAGAACAGAAAAGGACTCCCACTGTCACATACATTCAGTCTGTAAACCAAACATAACAGATAGTGTGTGGAAGATGCTGTCACTGCATTACTGTGTCATGTTTCCTTTGTTTGTGATCACACTGAAAGGTAGGTTAAAGCAGGAAGAAGAAGTGTCTGGAAAGGATCTGCTTCCAAAAAATCACTGAAACAATTGCTCACAGAGATAAATGTTGGTCATTAACAACATTTTTTTCTTCCTTTAAGTGTCAACTGTCAACAACTGACTGCAGTGAAGAATGAAGAGTCCAGTTTAGAAGGCAGCTCTGTGACTCTGACCTACAAATATTCTAGACAAGCTACTGGTGGTGATGAATTTTACTGGTACCAACAACATCCAGGAAAACCTCCAGAGTTCCTCATTTTTCACTTGGGATCACAGAATCAAACAAAAGCTAGAATGTCTGTTTCTGTGAGTGATGATAAAAACCAAATCAGTATGAAGATCTCCTCTGCTGCAGTGACAGACTCTGCTGTGTACTACTGTGCTCTGAGGCCCACAGTGACAGGAAACAGTAAAACTCTGTACAAAAACCTTTGGAGCAAAGACAACAGAAAACTCCACAACATCCACTAGAGGGAGACACACTCTGTTAAAGCTCTGATTTGTGACTTGTTGGACTGATGACAAAGACAACAGAGAAATGAATCAGTAGAGATCAGCCATTGTATTTTATCTTTGTTTCAAATGGAACATGAATCCTTTCAGGAAGGATTAATCTGATTTGTGTTGAATTATCACTTTCTATATTCAGTATTCTGTTTAAACTTTATGTGTGTAAACATTCGGGAAGACACAATAAGCCTCATGTGTTGTTAAGACAACATGGAAGCAACATCTACATTTGTAAATATAGTATCAATATATACAGACCTCTGCACACCAGATTGTTTCATCTTACAACTACTTTAGTTCATCATTTTTCCATGTTAACACAGCAAAGAACTCAAATGTTGGCTTGCATTTGTTGCCACACACGGAATTCTACTGATGTTGGAGACCTCAAGAAAAGATGCAAAGTTGACAACAGACCTCTAGTAGGACATATGGAGACATTTATAATTACACTCTGACATGAAGTTTCTGGAGCACCAATATTACTCTCCTTTGAATGTTTTGCACTTATTTCTATTGTCAAATGCCAATAATTAAAAATACGACCTCTGCAGAAGTAGAAAGAAATAATTTTGTCTGTGTCCTCACCAAGTTATATTTCTACAGAGACCAATCCCTTAAAGTTGTTCTAAATGGCAAAGAGACAAAATAAATCACTTTGATCAAAATCAGAGATGGCACAGAGACAAATTTCCTTCATTCTTTCTGACTTGACACAAACTGATCCACATGTTGAAGCAGCTACTATCTACCATCAGATACATCATTTATTTGATCTCATCTGATGATATCTCTTGTTTCCAATAATCTGTCACCCATCCAAGATCCAACTACAGTGAAGATGGGAAAACAACACTGTAACAGATGACCTGTCTGTGGGTCCACTCAGCACAATAACCAAGGCAGTCTGGCAATACAGCCAGAGTTTTTATTCACCGCACCGTCACCAATGTAATTAAACAGTTTCTTCTTCAGCCCGGCGCTACACCGGACCTCGTCCTGTCCACTGTCCTCCACCCGTACGTCTCCTCTCTCGTCCTCTCTGTCCGCGTGCCTTTTGTCCTCTGCTCCAGCCTGCTACTGCAGAGAGAATCAGGTGAGTCTGATCAATAACACCTGCATCAATTAACCTGACGCTGCTTCCACACGCCCTCCTCTACACCTCTCTCTCCTGCAGCTGAGCTCTGCACGCCCACCGCCACAAACACAAACTTGACATTAAGTCCAACAGAGATGTTGTAACGGCTCTTTAAGACATTCTGTCAATGCAATGAACCCAATATGTGTTGAATTATCATCATTGTCATGCTTTAGTGTTCATTTTAAATCATGTGTTTGGACGTTTGATGAGGCAATTAAAAGCCATATGTTTTAAAATTTACACATGAAGACAACATGTTAACAGCGTGTAAGTTCAACATTTGATAGGAATATAAGTATGTCTAACTATAACAGTTTATGTGGTCCTACAAATTAATCCACATCACTTTGCTGACAAATCTAAACAGTAAAATGTTTTCTATCGGATTATAATAGTTGGAACAGCAAATTTTACTGAACTGTCAAACCTCAATCACTGATTCAAAGGTGACAAAAGACTGTATTTAGATGTTGAAAATGATTTTCAGGAGCCGAAATATCATTGTTCAATTGTTTTTTTCCACACTGATGGGTCAAAAAATGAACATGTCTCCTATGTTGAAGCTATTTGATCATTTGGGACATTTGATCTCTGAGTGGCTTTGATCCTCTTTTCTGTTCTGATGTGTTTTTCAGAGAAGACAACTACTGGACCCTGGAGGTCTGGAAGGTTCTGTCCTGGAACATCTTTACATTAACATATACATGAATCTACTTGGTGATGCTGTCAGGAAACATTTGTATGCAGACGACACACAGTTGTACATGTTACTCTCCTCCAATGATCTTTAGTCAGTGAGTGAATGAGATCATCATCAGAGACAAACACTCTGTTAGTCAGAGCTGTGAGAGGAAGGAGGAAAGGATGAAGGGAGGAGCTAAACTGGGACTCAAGTACAGAAAAGACACAAACTTTCACAGTGGAGTTTGATCCAAGAACAGACAGATTGTCTTCATCTTCAAGATGCTGTCAGTGAACTTCAGTCTGTTTGTCACTTTGTTTGTGCTCACAATAAGAGGTAGGTGACATATTTAACATGAACAGAAGTCAGAGCTTGTAATTAACAGCTGCTGACTGTTTGTCATTAATCAATCATCTTTATTGATTCATGTCTTCCTCTGCATGTTGTGTTCTTGTCCAGAGTGTAAAGGAGAAGACAAAGTGATGCAGCCATCAGGAGATGTCATTGCTGCTGAAGGAGACACAGTTACACTGGATTGTAGTTTTGAGACAACTGCTTCAAATCCCTTTTTGTTCTGGTACAAACAAGAAGTAAATAGCTTTCCAGAGTACATTTTAAAACGTGATAATTATGGAACCAGAGATAATGCTCCAGAGTTCCAGGAAGACAGATTGAGTTGAGCTGTTTGTGTCCACAGAGTAACACTGTACAGGTGACATTTTCCACTGTCTTCTCCTCTCAGCCTCATGGACAATGTGAGTCTGATGGCTTCATTTTCTCTACTTTTTCCAGGACTGAAAGCTGAAGACACAATCTCTCCTGAACGAGATGAAGTCAGTGGAACAGAAGGAGAATCTGTCACACTCAGGTGTAACTATCAGACAGATGATACTTATGTGTACCTGTACTGGTACAAACATCATTCTGACATTCAGGCTCCTCAGTTTATACTCTGGAAAGGAGCAAAAAGGAGCACAGCTGAACATATTCCTGATAGTCGATATAGATCCCAAACAACAGCTACATCAACTACATTGACCATCAATCAGCTAACCCTGGCAGACACAGCTCTCTACTACTGTGCTCTAGAGACACAGTGATACAAAGTGTAGCAGAGGCTGTACAAAAACCTGAACACAGATATGAGACTCCTCTTCAAAGAGGAGGGAAGTGGTATTGAGAGCACAGCTTCATATCAGATGGATTGTGCTAATTCCTGTTTTCTCACAGTCACTGTGGTTACAGCTGGTGTGGTGACGCTTCAGGATCCTGAACTTGATGACTTTGTAACTTCCACGCTGCTTGGATTTTTTTATCCCTTAAATATTTTATAATTATTGATGTTCTGTTTCAGCTTCAAACTCATTCAAAAGGTAAAAATGGAGTTAGATGTAGCTGAGCTGTCCAGAAAGATCCAAGCACATTTTGATACACAGATTCCAGTCAAACATAACTGTACTGACGACATTACATCAAACTTTTCATAAATTACTTTTTTTTTAGCGAGAGGCAAAAATGTAGGCAACATGAGCATGTTTGGATTTTAATAAATAGGCTCAGAACAATAACTGTGGAAAAGTTCATGGTACAAAATGTCTTTCTTCTTAAGACATCACTGGTTGAAATGACAGACGGAGACACAAGACAGTTTGATAATGAAGCAAACTGGTGTCATGAGGTTAAAACACTGGGATCCACAGACCTTCTGGGTAGAAAACATTTGACATTTTAACATGTAAAGTGTTAAAACTGGTGTTTATCCAAGATCTGGAATAAAGGCTTTCAACAAAACTGTCATCATTGTCAATGGGGACAAGAATGAATAATGTGAAAAAAAGAGAAAAACTAAAAACATTAGAAATAAAACAGAAATAACTGATTGCTGCCTGTTTCATTTTGTTTATATTTAGAATCAGTTTTAATATTTACATTCCTTTTTTAAATTGACTTAATGTCACATTTTACTAGAATTCCAAAAACATTTGACACTGAAATAATAAACTAATAAATAACGCTACAATGAAATGAGCAAATTATGCAAAATGGTAAAAGATTTGAATTTACTTTATTGAAGAAAAATTCAATTTCTTTGAATCAACACAATGTACTCATGTTTGTTGAAAATAAATTACTTTTGTTGATTGAACATAATTTTATAAGTTGCTGCTGAAACAACTAATCAGTGTCCAACCAATATTCATGATGGTTGTGGTTTTCAGCTAAAGGAGAGTTTCAGTGAGGAGCTGAGCTGTTCCTGAACCACAGAAAAGACATAAACTTCCAGATGCAACGCAGTTTTGTTGTGTGACTTTTAAATGCTGGAAGGTCACTAAATTTATTTTTCCACAGGTGTTACAAATGTCTGGTTTGTCACCTGTGTGGATTCTCATGTGGAGTAATAAATTATCCTCACGACTAAAACCGTTTCCACATATTTCACTAGAAAATGGCTTCTCTCCTTTGTGGATTGCTGCATGCCTTTTAAACACTGATGTGTCAGAAAACCCTTTTCCAGGTGTTACAAACAAAAGGTTTATCACCTGTGTGAACTGACATGTGCTTTCTCAGCCATAATATTCCACTATATCTTCTGAAACAGATGTTACAAGGGTAAGGTCTCTCTCCTGTGTGAGTTCTCATGTGGACTTTCAAACTACCACTTTGACTGAAACTTTTCCCACAGGTTGTACAAGAGTACAGCTTCTCACCTGTGTGAGTTGCTGAATGCTTTTTAAATGCTGAAACATCACTAAATCTCTTTCCACAGATGTTACAAGGGTAAGGTCTCTCACCTGTGTGAGTTCTCATGTGGACTTTCAATTTACAACTTTGACTGAACACTTTTCCACATGTTTCACAATGAAATGGCTTCTCACCTGTGTGAATTCTGTGATGTTCCTTCAATTTGGACTTACCTTTAAAGGTTTTTCCACAGATATCACATGGTACTGACTTTTTACCTGTATCAGCATCACAGTGACTCTCTGACATGAGAGAGCTGTCTACATTCTTACTGTGACTGCTGTTTCTGTCACGTCTCTCTGTTGACCTTAGCACTGCATTTCTAGTTAATTGTGGGTCTGCCTGCTTGATTCCTTCCTGATCTGGACTCTCAGCTACAGAGGAATTGGAAGAGAGGAGCTGGTCACTGTTTGTTCTGGTTCACTGTGGTCACTTTCCTCATAAGTAACAGTCACCATAAAGGTATCAGTCTCCTGCTTCACAACAAGCTGTTCTCCCTCCTGATTGGTGCAGATTTCCTCCTGTTCCTCTGTAATCATTGGAGGCTCCAGGTCCTCCTGGTCCAGGCTGGTGCAGAGTTCTTCCTGTTCATCTGTAATCAGTGGAAGCTCTTGGTTGTCATGATCCAGACTGGAGTTACTCTTCTGGTTACTGAGTTGCTGGCCAGACAAAACCTCATGCTCCTTACAAACATGTTGCTGTGGGAGACCTGGAGGGACAAAAGACACAAGAAAAAAGTCAGTCATGTATGTCTGCAGCTGAGCCGACACAAGTCTAGACTGTTACCAAAGTATGAAAATCAGACTGCATCTGTGAGTGGCACTGGCATTCTTCTCAGCAAACCTCGGAGTACAAAACATTTAACGAGCAGCTTCTCACTTTAAGTCATTGTTTATTATCACTGTTTTCAGTTGCAGTGACAAACAGCAGGTCAGATCCGCTGTTATTCATTTACCATATATTCATGACATATTAATGACTGAACAAAGTGAACCTTTGCTCTTTTCAGGTTTGTGTCTGTAATTTGGCAGAGAAACAGACAGAGAATCAACATCAATATCTGCCCTCAACAATGGTTATTTAAGAGGCAGAAGAAGCATCGCTCTGTAACCTCACAGCACAATCAGAGGAGACCAAGTGTATCTGTAGTTCCAATGACTCCAACAGCATCTGCTCTAGTAAAATCATCTTGTCAGTTTTCAGCATTATAAATTTCAGTCAAAATTTACTTCAGATCTTACAAGCCCATTTCAAGCAAAGTAAATGGAAGAAGTTTGGGACGACCACAACTCTTCCTAGACCTGGCCGTCCAGTCAAACTGAGCAATGGTGGGAGAAGAGCCTTGGTGAGAAGTAAAGAAGAACCCAAAGATCACTGTGGCTGAGCTCCAGAGATGCAGTCAGGAGATAGGAGAAAGTTCCACTAAGTCAACTATCACTGCAGCCCTCCACCAGTCGGGGCTTTATGGCAGAGTGGCCCGACGGAAGCCTCTCCTCAGTGCAAGACACATGAAAGCCCGCATAGAGTTTGCCAAAAAACACATGAAGGACTCCCAGACTAATAGAAATAAGATTCTCTGGTCTGATGAGACCAAGATTGAACTTTTTGGTGTTAATTCTAAGCGGTATGTGTGGAGAAAAGCAGGCACTGCTCATCACCTGCCCAATACAATCCCTACAGTGAAACATGGTGGTGGGAGCATCATGTTGTGGGGGTGTTTTTCAGCTGCAGGGACAGGACGACTGGTTGCAATTGAAGGAAGGATGAATGCGGCCAAGTACAGAGATATCCTGGAGGAAAACCTCTTCCAGAGTGCTCAGGACCTCAGACTGGGCCGAAGGTTCACCTTTCAACAGGACAATGACCCTAAGCACACAGCTAAAATAACAAAGGAGTGGCTTCAGAACAACTCTGTGACCGTTCTTGACTGGCCCAGCCACAGCCCTGACCTAAACCCAATTGAGTATCTCTGGAGAGACCTCAGAATGTCTGTCCACCAACGTTCACCATCCAAGCTGACAGAACTGGAGAGGATCTGCAAGGAAGAATGGCAGAGGATCCCCAAATCCAGGTGTGAAAAACTTGTTGCATCATTCCCAAGAAGACTCATGGCTGTACGAGCTGAAAAGGGTGCTTCTACTCAATACTGAGGGTCTGAATACTTCTGACCATGTGATATTTCAGTTTTTCTTTTTGAATAAATTTGCAAAAATTTCTACATTTCTGTTTTTTTCTGTCAAGATGGGGTGCTGAGTGTACATTAATGGGAAATAAAATGAACTTTTTTGATTTTGGCAAATGACTGCAAAGACACAGAGAGTGAAAAATTTCAAGGAGTCTGAATACTTTCTGTACCCACTGTATTATAATGGGTCTCTGTTGAATAGTCTCACCTCCACAACATTTAGGCATTAGTTCATCACATCAGTCTTTACATGCAAAATGGTTGAACAAGTTGTCAGAATATGTCAAAGATATTTCAATACATTTCCAGTAGACTTTTTTTCTAAATCTGTCCTGAATTGGTAAATTGCTCCCAGGGGAATCTTGACTTTCTCTAACAAAGGGAAATGTGTGAAGGGTTAGAGTTTTCTGAAATAGCTCAAAGATGCAAGAGAAGATATTTGTGATGAGGATGAGAATTTGTGGTCCAACAGACAGGAACATCAGGAGGTGTAAGAAGACTGAACTGTAATTCCTGCAGCACTGCATGCACAGTTTTCCCTAAGGACACTGTCCAATGTTCACATTTCTACTTCTGTTTTGTTTTTTCTTTGTGCTGTGCAGCGCTGTTTTCCTTTCTGTATCACGATAACGTGGTCTGTCAACAAATTACAGACAGTAAAAGCATAAATGTGAATCTAGTCCAATCAATCTATCACATACACTAAGATGTAACTTACAATTTACAATAATTGTCATCAATAATTTATCCATAGTTTACATCAGAACATCCCTCCAGAGTACAGTGTTATAATGACAACATGACTCAGCAATCTGACTGTTTTATCCACACAGTGACACAAGGACTGATCATTCTGATGACACTGACATGTTCACTGACACAGATATTTACTTTTCAGAGATGAACTGAGGATTTTGAGCAAGAGACTGGTTTTTGCAGGTAATCTGTGGTCTTTTGCTATTTGTACCAATTGTTTAGAGAAATGCGTTTACTGTTTTGCAAATGTCGAGGATGATTGGAGAAATGTACCAAACTGACTGAGGAAACTGTAAAACGAGATTTTTTTCATGTTGTTTCTGTCTGAACAACAACTGCAGCTGTAATGTCTGTCTGTGCAGCTAAAACTAAATGTAGCTCAGAGCTCTGATCAGGATCCTACATGAGTCTCATTCATCACTGAGTTCATCACAGGTCTACAAACCTGCTGTGTGTTGTGTTATCTGTGGTTTCCAAATGTTATCCAGCAGTCTGCGCTGACGATCGATCTCCTCCTCGTACTGGACGATGGTTTTCTCAAACTCCGTGAATATTTCTTCAGCAGCAGCAGTTAGTCGCTCGTTGATCAACTCTCTCAGATTCCGATCAAATATTCATCTGAGACACGATAAAACAACCCTCCTCCAGCTCAGTCCACACATCAGGAAAACTCACGCTGCTGGAGGCTTTTATTTGTTTACTTCCGCCTGGTGTTACACCGTGAAGCTCCGGCAGGAAACACTGAGTTAACAGTTGTTTTGTTCCGTCTCGGATCGTTAATTCTGCATTCATCAAAACAGGCTAGAAAAACATCTGATCAAATTCTGTACAGCAGCAACAGTATGGACATGACTATACAGATACAGACAGATAAAAACAAGTACATGCATGTAGTAAAACTAAGACATAAAACATTTTATGTGTCAGCTGTCATTGTGTTGCATTTCATTTAGGTTTTAATAAATGAAACACATCTATTGTACTAGAAATATGCTGTGGGGAAGGAACCATTAGATTTATTTCAGATTTCATGTATGCTTTTGTACGATAATCATCTGAACAGTTAAATCATAAAATGTGGATGAAATTGTAGGATCTTATTCTTAATATTTTAAGGTGTCAGATAAATTTACAAGTTATGTTGTATTTCTCTACTGGTGAGCACAACAGATGCTTTAAATGTGCTGCATAAATAATGATGACTTTACTTTAGCAACAGAAACTGCATTTCAACTCTTTATTTTTGTTTTGTTTTTTGTAAGTGTGTATCAGTAAATATCAATAAATCACTCTGGCCACGTGTATTGAAGACACGAGTCATCTTTTAAGTCCTGTTATCAAATAATCACTAGAAGAGCCTCCGTCCTCACAGTCTGTACATGAAATAAAACTCTCTGCTGATTGTTCTCCTTTAATCCATCGTCTTTATTGATCAGTGTCTTTCTCTGCATGTTATGTTCTTCTTCAGAATGTAAAGGAGCTGAAAAAGTGATACAGCCACTAGCAGATGTCATGGCTGCTGAGGAGACACAGTGACACTGAATTGTAGTTTTGAAACCAGCAACCTGTACCCCTATTTGTTCTGATACAAAGAAGAAGTGAATGATGACCCATAAAGTAGATGATGAGGAGTTACTCTGAGAATGTGGAAACAGCTCCAGAGTGATAGATAGACAGATAGATAGATAGATAGATAGATAGATAGATAGATAGATAGATAGATAGATAGATAGATAGATAGATAGATGTTGGATCACCATGGAGCAGAACTTCAGAGGAAGGTTTCAACCATCTTGAATTTTCCCAAGCAGATGAAGAAATTGTCTATCTATCTATCTATCTATCTATCTATCTATCTATCTATCTATCTATCGATAAACTTCAACAAGATCTTACATCTTCCTCTGAACAGTGCTACGAAATGATGATTTGCCAAAATAAAGTGAAAGTAAAACAGAAATTCCATCAGAAATACTGTAAGTTTGGGTTCATGTGTTTGTGTCTAAAGCTGTAAAATACATTCAGGTGTGGTTTTGGTTTTGAGAACATCCAGTGATATGAGAGGAGGAACATGTTGAGGGAGGAGCAACTCTGTCAAAGAGCAGAACAGAAAAGGACTCCCACTGTCACATACATTCAGTCTGTAAACCAAACATAACAGATAGTGTGTGGAAGATGCTGTCACTGCATTACTGTGTCATGTTTCCTTTGTTGGTGATCACACTGAAAGGTAGGTTAAAGCAGGAAGAAGAAATGTCTTTAGATGATCTAAAAAGAAATCACTGGAACAAATGTTCAGTCTTTAATATGATCTTTTTGAACATTTATCTCTTCATTTAGGTGTCAACTGTCAACAACTGACTGCAGTGAAGAATGAAGAGTCCAGTTTAGAAGGCAGCACTGTGACTCTGACCTACAAATACTCCCAACAAGCTACTGGTGGTGATCAGTTTTTCTGGTATCGACAACATTCAGGAAACCCTCCAGAGTTCCTCATCTATCACTATGGAACACAAAGTGAAACAAAAGCTAGACTGTCTGCTGCTGTGAGTGCTGATAAAAACCAGATCAGTATGAAGATCTCCTCTGCAGCAGTGACAGACTCTGCTGTGTACTACTGTGCTCTGAGGCCCACAGTGACAGGAAACAGTAAAACTCTGTACAAAAACCTTTGGAGCAAAGACAACAGAAAACTCCATAACATCCACTAGAGGGAGACACACTCTGTTAAAGCTCTGATTTGTGACTTGTTGAACTGAAGACAAAGACAACAGAGAAATGAAACAGCAAAGATCAGAGACAGAGCTGCTGTGAAAACACAAAACACTTTGATTGGTTGAACTGAAAAAATGATGTCAAGAGGTAATGGCCCCGCCCACTGAACTTCAGCTCATCCACTCACATTATTTCTTCCTCATTGTGCTGCAGTGGAAGAACATTGTTCATCTGATGTGTGTCTGACTTTAATAACTCCAAAGACATGTTGCTTTACCTCTTTTTGTTTTCATCTCACTTCATAGGTGAGTTTATGAACACATGAATTTCTCTTTAACCTGCTGTGTTCATGTTCACAGTTGAAATCACTCAATATTCTGTCTTTGTCATCAAGTTGTGTACAATCTAGTTGTGATCTGAGCTCCAGTTGAGCTGTTTGTGTCCACAGAGTAACACTGTACAGGTGACATTTTCCACTGTCTTCTCCTCTCAGCCTCATGGACAATGTGAGTCTGATGGCTTCATTTTCTCTACTTTTTCCAGGACTAAAAGCTGAAGACACAATCTCTCCTGCACAAGATGTAGTCAGTGGAACAGAAGGAGAATCTGTCACACTCACATGTAACTATCAGACAGAGGATACTTATGTTTACCTTTATTGGTACAAACATCATTCTGACCTCCAGGCTCCTCAGTTCATACTCAGGAAAGGAGCAAAAGGATGGACAAATGACTATATTCCCGATAGTCGGTATGGATCTGAAACAACAGATACATCAACTACATTGACCATCAATCAGCTAACCCTGGCAGACACAGCTCTCTACTACTGTGCTCTAGAGACACAGTGATACAAAGTGTAGCAGAGGCTGTACAAAAACCTGAACACAGATATGAGACTCCTCTTCAAAGAGGAGGGAAGTGGTATTGAGAGCACAGCTTCATATCAGATGGATTGTGCTAATTCCTGTTTTCTCACAGTCACTGTGGTTACAGCTGCTGATGAAACACTGTGGGAGGATTGACAGGAGCAGAAGATCAGTGATGCCTCCAGAAGAGATGCTGCAGAGGATTTGAGGGGAAAAGTTGGTCTACAAAAACACATCTAGAGTTTATCTATGATTCAAATACTGAAAATTTTGTCCTTGATGATACAGCAACATAAGACGCAATAAAACATGTTGTTTTTGACTGACTTGCTGAAATGTTTTTATCATTCTGCTCCTCTTCATATTTGTCAGTGGTGAATCCAGCGACCATTTACCATCAGATCAATCATTCCAATGCTCTCAACTGATATGTGTTCCAGTAGTACATATTCTGACACACATTCATGATGCAAATTTTAGAAAGGAAAGAAAATACAAATTTGACATTAAGTCCAGCAGAGATACTGTCATGGTTCTTTAAATTTTTCTTTCTGGAAATACATGAAATGTGAATCCATTGAGGAATGAGCCTCATATGTTGGTAAATCTCAACATGAAGACAACATGGAAGCAACTTGTAACTTTGCACATTTAATGGCAACAAATAGACATCTATGGACACCAGTTCACAACGTCCTTTGAATGTGTCCACATCATTATTAAAGCATTTCTGGATAAACTGAACCCTTTAAAATAGTTTTGCAAATACAACTGTGTTTGTGTGTGAAATGACCACAATTCCCCAATCTGAAAACATATGAAATGCATCCATTCAGCCACTATGTCTTACAACACTCATATTAATTATGAACAACATCTAAGACAGTTCAGTGACACATTTCCTGAATTCCGTCTGATTGGTCATGAGTTGAATCACATGTCAAAGGATCAGACTTTATTGTTACAGCCAATACTTAAAGTCTCACATTCAGAAGAACTGCTTCAGTTTCCCTTTCTGAAATCATCTGGACTCAGGGCATGAGATTGTCCCGTTACAGAAATAGAAATAAATTCTCAAAAGGGATATTACAATCGCAACTTGTCCCTCATTCTTCTGATAAAATAGTAGAAACCACTGGGTTTTCAATTTAATGTCTCCAAGAAATGAAACTAATATTCAGCAATGTGATTTAAAAGCAAAGCCACAGAAAAACAGAGTGTCTAAAATTGTGAAATATGTTCAGGTGTGGTTTTGGTGTTGAGAACATCCAGTGACATGAGAGGAGGAACATGTTGAGGGAGGAGCAACTCTGTCAAAGAGCAGAACAGAAAAGGACTCCCACTGTCACATACATTCAGTCTGTAAACCAAACATAACAGATAGTGTGTGGAAGATGCTGTCACTGCATTACTGTGTCATGTTTCCTTTGTTTGTGATCACACTGAAAGGTAGGTTAAAGCAGGAAGAAGAAATGTCTGGAAAGCATCTGGTTCCAAAAAAATCACTGAAACAATTGCTCACAGAGATAAATGTTGGTCATTAACAACATTTTTTTCTTCCTTTAGGTGTCAACTGCCAACAACTGACTGCAGTGAAGGATGAAGAGTCCAGTTTAGAAGGCAGCACTGTGACTCTGACCTACACATACTCGAGACAAGCTACTGGTGTTGACGGATTTTACTGGTACCAACAACATCCAGGAAAACCTCCAGAGTTACTCATTTTTCACTTGGGATCACAGAATCAAACAAAAGCTAGACTGTCTGTTTCTGTGAGTGATGATAAAAACCAAATCAGTATGAAGATCTCCTCTGCTGCAGTGACAGACTCTGCTGTGTACTACTGTGCTGTGAGGCCCACAGTGACAGGAAACAGTAAAACTCTGTACAAAAACCTTTGGAGCAAAGACAACAGAAAACTCCACAACATCCACTAGAGGGAGACACACTCTGTTAAAGCTCTGATTTGTGACTTGTTGGACTGATGACAAAGACAACAGAGAAATGAATCAGGAAAGATCAGACATTGAATTTTATCTTTGTGTTAAATGGAACATGAATGCTTTGAGGAATGATGAATCTGATTTGTGTTGAATTATCAGTTTTTTTATTCAGTATTCTGTTTAAACTTTATGTGTGTCAACATCAGCCTCATGTGTTGTTAAATTTTTACAAGGAAACAACATGGAAGTAACATCTAAATTTGTAAATATACTATCAATATATGCAGCTCTCTGCACACCAGATTATTTGATCTGACAAATAATTTAATTTACCATTTGTACATGTCAACACAGCAAAGAACTCAAATGTTGGCTTGTATTTGTTGCCACACATGGAATTCTACTGATCTTAGAGACCTCAAGAAAAGATGCAAAGTTGACAACAGACCTCTAGTAGGACATATGGAGACATTTATAATTACACTCTAACATGAAGTTTCTGGAGCACCAACATTACTCTCCTTTGAATGTTTTGCACTTATTTCTATTGTCAATTTCCAATAATTAAAAATATGACATCTGCAGAAGCAGAAGGAAATAATTTTGTCTGTGTCCTCATCAAGTTATATTTCTACAGAAACCAATCCCTTAAAGTCGTTCTAAATGGCAAAGAGAAAAAATAAATCACTTCAATCAAAAATTATCCATCAGTGATGGCACAGAGACAAATTTCCTTCATTCTTTCTGACTTGACACAAACTGAACCACATGTTGAAGCAGCTACTATCTACCATCAGATACATCATTTATTTGATCTCATCTGATGATATCTCTTGTTTCCAATAATCTGTCACCCATCCAAGATCCAACTACAGTGAAGATGGGAAAACAACACTGTAACAGATGACCTGTCTGTGGGTCCACTCAGCACAATAACCAAGGCAGTCTGGCGATACAGCCAGAGTTTTTATTCACCGCACCGTCACCAATGTAATTAAACAGTTTCTTCTTCAGCCCGGCGCTACACCGGACCTCGTCCTGTCCACTGTCCTCCACCCGTGCGTCTCCTCTCTCGTCCTCTCTGTCCGCGTGCCTTTTGTCCTCTGCTCCAGCCTGCTACTGCAGAGAGAATCAGGTGAGTCTGATCGATAACACCTGCATCAATTAACCTGACGCTGCTTCCACACGCCCTCCTCTACACCTCTCTCTCCTGCAGCTGAGCTCTGCACGCCCACCGCCACAAACACAAACTTGACATTAAGTCCAACAGAGATGTTGTAACGGCTCTTTAAGACATTCTGTCAATGCAATGAACCCAATATGTGTTGAATTATCATCATTGTCATGCTTTAGTGTTCATTTTAAATCATGTGTTTGGACGTTTGATGAGGCAATTAAAAGCCATATGTTTTAAAATTTACACATGAAGACAACATGTTAACAGCGTGTAAGTTCAACATTTGATAGGAATATAAGTATGTCTAACTATAACAGTTTATGTGGTCCTACAAATTAATCCACATCACTTTGTTGACAAATCTAAACAGTAAAATGTTTTCTATCGGATTATAATAGTTGGAACAGCAAATTTTACTGAACTGCCAAACCTCAATCACTGATTCAAAGGTGACAAAAGACTGTATTTAGATGTTGAAAATAATTTTCAGGAGCCTAAATATCACTATTGTTCAATAGTTTTTTTCCACTGATGGGTCAAAAAATGAACATGTCTCCTATGTTGAAGCTATTTGATCATTTGGGACATTTGATCTCTGAGTGACTTTGATCCTCTTTTCTGTTCTGATGTGTTTTTCAGACAAGACAACTACTGGACCCTGGAGGTCTGGAAGGTTCTGTCCTGGAACATCTTTACATTAACATATACATGAATCTACTTGGTGATGCTGTCAGGAAACATTTTTTGCAGACGACACACAGTTGTAAATGTTACTTTCCTCCAATGATCTTAAGTCGGAGAGTGAATGAGATCATCAGCAGAGACAAACACTCTGTTAGTCTGAGCTGTGAGAGGAAGGAGGAAAGGATGAAGGGAGGAGCTAAACTGGGACTCAAGTACAGAAAAGACACAAACTTTCACAGTGGAGTTTGATCCAAGAACAGACAGATTGTCTTCATCTTCAAGATGCTGTCAGTGAACTTCAGTCTGTTTGTCACTTTGTTTGTGCTCACAATAAGAGGTAGGTGACATATTTAACATGACAGAGTTTCACTGAGAAGCATTAGCAGATTACAAAGTTTTATCTGTTCTACATGGAATAACATTCTTAACAGCTGATTATTCTCTGTTAATCATTGTTATTGATTCATGTTTTTCTCTGCATGTTGTGTTTTTCTCCAGAGTGTAAAGGAGAAGACAAAGTGATGCAGCCATCAGGAGATGTCATTGCTGCTGAAGGAGACACAGTTACACTGGACTGTACGTTTGAAACAAGGACCACAGGACAAACTACATTGTTCTGGTACAAACAAGAAGTAAATAGTTTTCCTAAGTGCATGTTAAGACGTGGTGATTATGGAGGTGACAATGCTCCAGAGTTCCAGGAAGACAGATTTGATGCTGAATTCAGCAAGACATCAGTTCCTCTGAAGATCCAGAAGCTTCATCTGTCAGACTCTGCTGTGTACTACTGTGCTCTGAGGCCCACAGTGACAGGAAACAGTAAAACTTTGTACAAAAACCTTTGGAGCAAAGACAACAGAAAACTCCACAACATCCACTAGAGGGAGACACACTCTGTTAAAGCTCTGATTTGTGACTTGTTGTTGATTGGCTGAGCTAAAAAAACAAAACACATCGGCTGGATCCCAAACCGCCCCCTACACACTCCCCCTCCACTACCAAGTGTCACTCCAAAAGAAGTCACACTCGCAGTTGTGGAGGGCACTTTAATTGAAGAGGGAGGGTATAAATACGATCGTCAGGAATGGGATGCCCTGTCGCCTCACCGGAAAACGGAAGACGTCATCGCCATGGTAACACAAAGACGCCTACTGTCATGGCTGTAGCGCTGTGGCACAGGTTGCAGGCAATGATGTAGGAGCGACATTCTGCTTCAAATAATTTGAAGTCATCCCACATGTTTTCCAATCCTATTATCTGGGATTTCAAATCCAACAAAAAAATAAATAATTGAATTCTGTCTGTTGTGTTCAAATTTTAAGGTGTCAGGGGGTGCACAATTAAATCAAATGTCAGCAGAGAAGAAGATTTGTTTCTTTTGTTTTATCTTTTCACACCACTCTTTTTGTGATGTTCTGTCAGTGTGAAAAAGGCGTGGGAGAAATAATGGACGCATGTGGAACTCACATCAATATGTTGTTTCCTCCTCCATTTCGACGTTGCACTTCCTGAAAAAGTTGTCCAGAGTGAGCATCGATGCAGACTCGCTATTTAAGGGCTGAACAGTCCACTCTCCCTCCGCACTACACGGTTTGGGACGGCCCTTAATATGGAGGACCCTCCGCGGGAACGTGCAAACGGAGAGATAGTGTGTAGGGGGAGGTTTGGGATTCAGCCATCATGTCAAGAGGTAATGGCCCCGCCCACTGAACTTCAGCTCATCCACTCACATTATTTCTTCCTCATTGTGCTGCAGTGGAAGAACATTGTTCATCTGATGTGTGTCTGACTTTAATAACTCCAAAGACATGTTGCTTTACCTCTTTTTGTTTTCATCTCACTTCATAGGTGAGTTTATGAACACATGAATTTCTCTTTAACCTGCTGTGTTCATGTTCACACTTGAAATCACTCAATATTCTGTCTTTGTCATCAAGTTGTGTACAATCTAGTTGTGATCTGAGCTCCAGTTGAGCTGTTTGTGTCCACAGAGTAACACTGTACAGGTGACATTTTCCACTGTCTTCTCCTCTCAGCCTCATGGACAATGTGAGTCTGATGGCTTCATTTTCTCTACTTTTTCCAGGACTAAAAGCTGAAGACACAATCTCTCCTGTACAAGATGAAGTCAGTGGAACAGAAGGAAGATCTGTAACACTCACATGTAACTATCAGACAACCAACCGTTATGCTACACTTTACTGGTACAAACATCATTCTGACCTTCAGGCTCCTCAGTTTATTCTCTGGAAAGACGGAAAAGGAGGATCAGCTGATTATATTCCTGATCAGCGATATAGATCCCAAACAACAGCTACATCAACTACATTGACCATCAATCAGCTAACCCTGGCAGACACAGCTCTCTACTACTGTGCTCTAGAGACACAGTGATACAAAGTGTAGCAGAGGCTGTACAAAAACCTGAACACAGATATGAGACTCCTCTTCAAAGAGGAGGGAAGTGGTATTGAGAGCACAGCTTCATATCAGATGGATTGTGCTAATTCCTGTTTTCTCACAGTCACTGTGGTTACAGCTGCTGATGAAACACTGTGGGAGGATTGACAGGAGCAGAAGATCCACATCAACCACAATCACACCACAGGAAAGTTCAAAAACAACATAGAAAATAAAAGAAAAGAGAAAGATTGACATAACCAGTGATGAGAAAAATTCATAATAAATCTGAACTGTTGGTCCAATTCTGAGCTTTTTGGTCGTACTAGACATTGTGTTCAGAGGATAGCAAACACTGCACATCATCAGAAACACACCATCTCCTCTGTGGATGATGGTAGCAGCATCATGTTGTGAGAGTGCTTCTGAGCAGCTCGTCCTTAATGCCTTGTGAAGGTAAGGAGGGAAAAGTGAGTAAAATGGAGGGAAATTCTCAAAGACAACCAGCAACTTGCTCATCCTCACACTGAAACTTGCTGAGAAAGTCAATGAGCCGAAGCAAACAGCCACAGCTTTACAGAATTGTTTTAAAGACAAGAAGGTGAATGTTTTGGAGTTGCTGAGTCAGAGCCAAGACCTCAATCCAACTGAGAATTTGTGGCTGGACTTGACGAGTCCTGTTCTCAGACGACTCAGACGCTTTTTGGTGTCTGTACAGAAATCATGTTCAATTTTTACTGTACAGCCATCGAGTCCATATTCAGGTATAGATCACCTGCTGGTCTGGGGCTCTCACAGTTAAATCCAAAACACAGATTCATTACCTGGTGAAGAAGACAATCAAGATCATGGGTTTCCCTGCTCCACTCATGCCACAAGAATTGTTTCTACAGACCACCATCAGGCAGGCAAACAACATTTTCTCTGACTCATCACATGTCCTGTTCACAGAGTATGTTCTGCTGAATTCAGACAGGAGGTACAGAGTCTCGCTTTGCAGGCTCAGCCTTTTTAAAAACTCTTTTTATCCCCCTCTCAGTCAAGCTGATCAATGAGCAGTTAGGTGCAGCTACCAAAAGGAAGTGGCTAAATGTTGTGCACATAGGGATGTATGGGGGTATGAGTGTATTTTAGGTTTTCTCTTTGTATTATTTTAACTTATTTATATGACATGTATCTTATGTGTTTTTAGTAGCATGTGTTCTGTTTGATGTGTTGCCTTTGTTGAAAACAAATTTCTCCCACAGGAGACAACAAAGTAAACCTTGACCTTGATGATCACAGTACAACCAGACAGAGCATGAGCAGGTTTACAGAGAAGAATAGTCTAAAACTAACGTCACCAGATGTGCAAAACAGATGAAGATTGATCCATCAAATAAGTCTGCAGTTTCCCTTAAAATGTCATTTTCTCTTGTTCCACAATTAAAATAAAATTTAAAGGTAATTGTGGGAGCATTTTTTTTAGTTAACATATTTTAAATAATTATTATTCTGCATAGAAGGTGTGTCCCACAACAACCTTGTCAGCAGAACCTTTTTAGCTGGTAGAAGAAGAAATAAAAACTGGAAATTACTTGAATTTATATCTTCAAACAGTTTTCCTAAGGAATGGATAGAGTAAAGCTATGTCCTCGCTTCTATTTTTCATATTTCCGTAACATTGCCAGCCTTTACTGAATGTTTTACTCTATGTCATGCATCCCTGTTATGCATATTATCAGGATAGAACAAATTATTTTCACTGTTTTATTTACTTTTTTCCATCAGTGAGTTTGTCCTCTTGGTCAGCAGTGACAGCTAGATAATTATTTAGCTTCTACTCCTGAGATAAATCAAACATTAGCATGGATTAGCAACTCTGTTACTGTGATTAGAGCAGGATGAGCAAAAACAACAAATAAAACACGTAACAAAAATGTTGCCATTGATGGTTAAGCTGAGCCATTCAAGCCTTTGATAGTTTATTACCTATTATTGATGAATATACAGCAGAACATAGTAAAAGATAATTTTTCAGAAATTTTAAAGCCCAAATGTCCTCCAATTCTGGAATGAACCATAAACCAATGAGTGTAACAGAGAAATCGAGAGTCTCATGAAACAAGGGGTTGGACATCAACACACTCCATCATACAGTGACTTCATGAGGAGGAGGGTCTTCCTGTACAGATGTTGGAGCCCAGCTGTCTCCATCACAAACTCTGCAGACTCCACAAAGTTCAGTTTGATGATCACTGAGTGTTTTTGGTTAGAACATGATGCTCTTCATTCCAGTGCTGCTCCTTCATATATTCACTGGTAAGTCACATTTTAACTCATCTCTTTAAATTCAGAGGCAGAAACATTCATTTCTGCGCATTTAATTACAACAGAACAAAATGCCCAACAAAACACATTTTCACTCACAAACTGAAATTTTCCTGCAGGTGTCAGCAGTGAAGAACTCACTCCAGTCAACAATGAAGAGTACAGTTTGGTAGAAAACACTGTTTCTTTGTCCTACAAGGCCTCAAAAGTGTCACCAGGAGATTATTTCTTCTGGTATCGACAACATCCAGGAAAACCTCCACAGCTTCTCATCTCACACTCCAGTTCAGGAACAATTGGAACGAATGAAGATCCCAGACTGAAGATTCAAGTGGAGGGAAACCAAATGACTATGGAGATCTCCTCTGCTGCAGTGACAGACTCTGCTGTGTACTACTGTGCTGTGAAGCCCACAGTGACAGGAAACAGTAAAACTCTGTACAAAAACCTTTGGAGCAAAGACAACAGAAAACTCCACAACATCCACTAGAGGGAGACACACTCTGTTACAGCTCTGATTTGTGACTTGTTGGACTGATGACAAAGACAACAGAGAAATGAAGCAGCAAAGATCAGACACTGTAATTGATCTTTGTGTTAAATGGAACATGAATGCTTTGAGGAATGATGAATCTGATTTGTGTTGAATTATCAGTTTTTTATTCAGTATTCTGTTTAAACTGTCTGTGTGTCAACATTTGGGAAGACACAATAAGGCTCATGTTGTTAAATTTCAACATGAAGACAACATGGAAGTAACATCTAAATTTGTAAACATACTATCAATATATGTAGCTCTCTGCACACCAGATTATTTGATCTGACAAATAATTTAATTTACCATTTGTACATGTCAGCACAGCAAAGAACTCAAATGTTGGCTTGTATTAGTTGCCACACATGGAATTCTACTGATCTTAGAGACCTCAAAAGTTGATGCAATGTTGACAACAGACCTCTAGTAGGACATATGGAGACATTTATAATTACACTCTAACATGAACTTTCTGGAGCACCAATATTACTCTCCTTTGAATGTTTTGCACTTATTTCTATTGTCAAAGTCTAACAATTAAAACTGTGACCTCTGCAGAAGTAGAAGGAAACAATTTTGTCTGTGTCCTCACCAAGTTATATTTCTACAGAAACCAATCCCTTAAAGTTGTTCTAAATGGAAAAGAGACAAAATAAATCACTTTGATCAAAATCAGTGATGGAGACAAAGTTGCTTAATTCTTTCTGACTCGACACAAACTGACCCACATGTTGAAGCAGCTACTATCTACCATCAGATACATCATTTATTTGATCTCATCTGATGATATCTCTTGTTTCCAATAATCTGTCACCCATCCAAGATCCAACTACAGTGAAGATAGAAAGACAAAACAAACTTGACATTAAGTCCAACAGAGATACTGTAAGGGTTCTTTAAGATGTTCTGTCACTGCAATGAATGCGATGTGTGTGGAATTTTCAGCAATGTCATTCCTTAGTGTTCATTTTAAATCATGTGTTTTAACAGTTAATGAGGCAATAAAAAAGCCATTTGTGTTGTTAAATTTAAACATGAAGACAACATGGAAACAACTCATAACTTCACACATATAATAGGAATATAAAGACACCAAAGCACAACAGTTCATGTAGTTCTACAAATAAGTCCACATCATTTTGTTGACAAATTTAAACAGTCAGATGTTTTTTATCAGGTGATAATAGTTGGGGGACATCAAATTTTACTGATCTGTCAAACCTCAAACACTGATGCAATGGTGAGAAATGACTGTAAATTGTTGTTGAAAATAATTTTCAGGGGGCTCAACATCATTATTGGTGGATTATTTTTTCCATTTTGATGGGCCAAAAATTAAACATGTCGCCTCTGTTTAAGCTATTTGATCATCTGGCTCAGTTTCTAAATAAGTCTCTGAGTGGCTTCAATCCTCTTTTCTGTTCTGATTTGCTTTTTCAGTTCTCAACAGACAAATATTTGCCCTGGAGGTCTGTAAAGTTCTGTCTTGGAACCTCTTCAGTTTAACATATATGTGCTTCTGCTTGGTGATGGTATCAGAAAACATTCATATGCTGATGACACACAGTTGTACATGTTACTCTCCTCCAATGATCTTCAGTCAGAGAGTGAATGAGATCATCATCAGAGACAAACACTCTGTTAGTCAGAGCTGTGAGAGGAAGGAGGAAAGGATGAAGGGAGGAGCTAAACTGGGACTCAAGTACAGAAAAGACACAAACTTTCACAGTGGAGTTTGATCCAAGAACAGACAGATTGTCTTCATCTTCAAGATGCTGTCAGTGAACTTCAGTCTGTTTGTCACTTTGTTTGTGCTCACAATAAGAGGTAGGTGACATATTTAACAGGAACAGAGTTTCACTGAGAAAAATTAACACATCACAAAGTTTTATCTGTTTTATGTGAAACAAAAGTCTTTAGAGCTGCTGATTGTTCTCCATTAATCAATCATATTTATTGATTCATTTCTTTCTCTGCATGTTGTGTTCTTCTCCAGAGTGTAAAGGAGAAGACAAAGTGATGCAGCCATCAGGAGATGTCATTGCTGCTGAAGGAGACACAGTTACACTGGACTGTAGTTTTGAGACCAGTGATCGAAATCCTACATTGTTCTGGTACAAACAAGAAGTGAATGGTTCCCCACGTTACATGCTGAAAACTTTCTCAAATACTGTGGACAATTCTTTAGAGTTCCAGCAAGACAGATTTCATACTGGAATACAGGAGAAGTCAGTTCCTCTGAAGATCCAGAATCTTCATCTGTCAGACTCTGCTGTGTACTACTGTGCTCTGCAGCCCACAGTGACAGGAAACAGTAAAACTCTGTACAAAAACCTTTGGAGCAAAGACAACAGAAAACTCCACAACTTCCACTAGAGGGAGACACACTCTGTTAAAGCTCTGATTTGTGACTTGTTGAATTGATGACAAAGAGAACAGAGAAATGAAGCAGTAAAGATCAGAGACAGAGCTGCTGTGGAAACACAAAATAATTTGATTGGCTGAACTGAACTGCAAAAAAATGATGTCAAGAGGTAATGGCCCCGCCCACTGAACTTCAGCTCATCCACTCACATTATTTCTTCCTCATTGTGCTGCAGTGGAAGAACATTGTTCATCTGATGTGTGTCTGACTTTAATAACTCCAAAGACATGTTGCTTTACCTCTTTTTGTTTTCATCTCACTTCATAGGTGAGTTTATGAACACATGAATTTCTCTTTAACCTGCTGTGTTCATGTTCACAGTTGAAATCACTCAATATTCTGTCTTTGTCATCAAGTTGTGTACAATCTAGTTGTGATCTGAGCTCCAGTTGAGCTGTTTGTGTCCACAGAGTAACACTGTACAGGTGACATTTTCCACTGTCTTCTCCTCTCAGCCTCATGGACAATGTGAGTCTGATGGCTTCATTTTCTCTACTTTTTCCAGGACTAATTGCTCAAGACAAAAACTCTCCTGCACAAGATGTAGTCAGTGGAACAGAAGGAAAATCTGTCACACTCACATGTAACTATCAGACACGTTATGAACGTGTTGTCCTTTACTGGTACAAACATCATTCTGACCTTCAAGCTCCTCAGTTTATACTCTATAAAGAAGCAAAAGGATGGACAGGTGAACATATTCCTGATCGTCGATATCAATCAACAACAACAGATACATCAACTACATTGGCCATCAATCAGATCCATCCATCATCCATCATATCAGATGGATTGTGCTAATTCCTGTTTTCTCACAGTCACTGTGGTTACAGCTGCTAATGCTAACCCAAACCCTACTATCTTGGTTGTTTATTGTCATTTGTATACTTTTATTCTGTGTATGTCTTGTTGCTTTTATGGTCTTATGCCCTGAATACTTTTATTTTTTGTGCAGCAGTTTCCCTCTTAATCTGAGCCAAATTTCTCCCACGGGAGACAAATAAAGAACTTTGACCCTCCTCTCTTTACTGGTTTGTTCAGATTCATTGTGGAATCACTTTACCATCAAACAAGAGGACAATGTACAAGACGTTGAAATTTGGAAACCATTCCAGCAGTCAGAAAATCTCTTGTCATTTCTCAGAGATACTAAAGATTTGAAGAAGGAGCCATTTTCAAATATGTTCAGTTATAACATCCAGATTGTTGAGGTGTGGTGATCTTGCTTCTTTTACAATGACAGTCCCAGGTGTGGTAAGACGGCCCAGTCCGTCTCCACGGGTGTGTATTGGATCAGCTGGGAGTCATCGTCCTGATGCACCTGGTTTACTGGGTGGTGTCACATCGCGTTATATCTGGGAGAGGGCTGCGCGTCTTTCACGTGCGTCCTCTACCTGGAGCTGGAGCGTCACCTCAGCAGCGTGGTTTGCCGTGGCAGTCTCGAGACGCCGGCTGAGTATTTCTCTACCTACCTGTCAGGTACGTTCCAATGCAGTCACTGCGTCTCCAAGCGACGTTCATGCTGTGTCTGATCTGCTCTCTGCTCTTAGCAGAAGTCGGCCTGTATCCTGGCCGAAGGCTGGGAGTCGGGTGTGTGTGGCCTCGGAGCTGGGCATAATAACCCGGGCATCGTGTTGGATTCTTGAGGGAGACTGGCTCATTTCTGTCTTTTCCAATGTGTTTGCTGGGCTGCACGTGAAATGACTGTTTCTGACTGCTGTTGGCAGTGATCGTGTTGTTTCTCTGCAGCTGTCTCACCTGATGCCTGAGGAGCTGCGTTTTTATTGACGGGCGGCTTCACGTTTGAAGCAAGCTACTGCTGTTCTGTCTCCGCGTTCGTCGCAGCAAGCTCTGTGCCCATCAGGAATCGCTTCAATGTTCTTGCTGTATGGTGTTTTAAAAACAATCTTGGTGTGCGTGTGCCCATCGCCTAGCACGCCCGTTATTGCTATTGTTTGTATTATTATTACTATTAGAATTATAATTATTTTTCCACTGATCCGTTATTCTTTATCGTTCTTTTTTTGTGATTCTGTGTTTAGTCCTCCAGTTATTATTTCTTTGGGATTTGTATGTTTGTTTTTTCTGTTTTTGCTGTTTTTGATTTGTTGGACTGACTGGGTAAGTAGGTGGCATTATCAGCCTCGGTGGTGACCTTCAGGGCTCAGCATAGTGTGGTGTCAGGGTAGTTCTAGAGATGTGTTCCTGTGGCTAACTGTTTTCCTTTTTCTGTGGACAGGAGCTGTTGGGTGACGAATGACTGGCTGATCCCCCCCTGAGGTGGTGGTCCCCTCACTTCCTGTACAGTAGCACACTTGGGTGTCCATCAGTGGTTTTGTTTTTTTCACGTGCGGTGTGTGGCATCCGGACCCTCCCCTTTCAATCATCCCAGTCTAGTAAGCCCTCAGTCCTGTGTTCAGTGTGTAGATTTTCAGTGGCTGCACCCTGAAGGTCCTAAAAGACTGCATCTATTTTGCCACTCCCTACTGAGTTGTTTCGTGGGACCACCACTAAGGTTTTTTTAATTGAATTATTGCTATTTTTAAAAAATATTGTTAATAATTCTATTTGTGCATATTTTGGAATCACATCTGTCTCTGGTGTTGCTCATACGTGTGACCTCTTCTGTCTGTATTGGAGCGGTGGTTCTCTCTAACCAGATTTCCTGGGAGTGAAATTCCCCCAGGTGGCGTTGTCAGACCTTTGGTAGCTAACAAAACACATTTAACCCTCGTAGCATTGCCACACAATAATATCTAATTAAATATAATCAGCATCAAAACAGACTTCAAAAGAGTCTCGCAAATATGTTTCTGTTCCTGTTCTGCTCCATCTTATTGCTGCAGTAAACATTATCAACAGTTCACGTCTCATTTAACAGCTCCAGGCTTCATGGTACAGAACTAAGTGTCATTGATCCTCTTTTCCATTTCTATTGGTTCTTTCAGTTCTAAACAGAGAAATAATAACCCCAGAAGGCTGAAATTTTCTATCCTGGAACATCTTCAACTTGTGATGTACATGTGTCTTCTTGGTGATATTGTCAGGAATCACTTGTATGCAGACGACACACAGTTGTACATGTTACTCTCCTCCAATGATCTTAAGTCAGAGAGTGAATGAGATCATCAGCAGAGACAAACACTCTGTTAGTCAGAGCTGTGAGAGGAAGGAGGAAAGGATGAAGGGAGGAGCTAAACTGGGAATCAAGTACAGAAAACATACAAACTTTGACAGTGGAGTTTGATCCAAGAACAGACAGATTGTCTTCATCTTCAAGATGCTGTCAGCGAACTTCAGTCTGTTTGTCACTTTGTTTGTGCTCATAATAAGAGGTAGGTGACATATTTAACATGAGCAGAGTTTCACTGAGAAAAAAAAATAGATCACAAAGTTCTATCTATTCTACTTTGAATAAAACTCTTTACAGCTGCTGATTGTTGTATGTTAAACAAAACTTTTGACTGATTCATGTCTTCATCTGCATGTTGTGTTCTTCTCCAGAGTGTAAAGGAGAAGACAAAGTGATGCAGCCATCAGGAGATGTCATTGCTGCTGAAGGAGACACAGTTACACTGGATTGTACTTTTGAGGGCAGTACCACAACTAATGTTTTGTTCTGGTACAAACAAGACGTAAATGGCTTTCCAGTGTATATTTTAAAACGTGGGGCTTATGGTGATGATAATGCTCCAGAGTTCCAAAAAGACAGATTTGATGCTCAAGTCGACAACAACAAGTTCCTCTGAAGATCCAGAAGCTTCATCTGTCAGACTCTGCTGTGTACTACTGTGCTCTGCAGCCCACAGTGACAGGAAACAGTAAAACTCTGTACAAAAACCTTTGGAGCAAAGACAACAGAAAACTCCACAATATCCACTAGAGGGAGACACACTCTGTTAAAGCTCTGATTTGTGACTTGTTGGACTGATTATAAAGAGAACAGAGAAATGAAGCAGTAAAGATCAGAGACAGAGCTGCTGTGGAAACACAAAACAATTTCATTGGATGAACTGAACAGGAAAAAAATGATGTCAAGAGGTAATGGCCCCGCCCACTGAACTTCAGCTCATCCACTCACATTATTTCTTCCTCATTGTGCTGCAGTGGAAGAACATTGTTCATCTGATGTGTGTCTGACTTTAATAACTCCAAAGACATGTTGCTTTACCTCTTTTTGTTTTCATCTCACTTCATAGGTGAGTTTATGAACACATGAATTTCTCTTTAACCTGCTGTGTTCATGTTCACAGTTGAAATCACTCAATATTCTGTCTTTGTCATCAAGTTGTGTACAATCTAGTTGTGATCTGAGCTCCAGTTGAGCTGTTTGTGTCCACAGAGTAACACTGTACAGGTGACATTTTCCACTGTCTTCTCCTCTCAGCCTCATGGACAATGTGAGTCTGATGGCTTCATTTTCTCTACTTTTTCCAGGACTAAACGCTGAAGACACAATCTCTCCTGAAGAAAATGAAGTCAGTGGAACAGAAGGAGAATCTGTCACACTCACATGTAACTATCAGACAGAGAATGATGGAGCAAGACTTGACTGGTACAAACATCATTCTGACCTTCAGGCTTCTCAGTTTATACTCTGGAAAGATGCAAAAGCATGGACAAGTGAACATATTCCTGATAAGCGATATGGATCCCAAACAACAGCTACATCAACTACATTGACCATCAATCAGCTAACCCTGGCAGACACAGCTCTCTACTACTGTGCTCTAGAGACACAGTGATACAAAGTGTAGCAGAGGCTGTACAAAAACCTGAACACAGATATGAGACTCCTCTTCAAAGAGGAGGGAAGTGGTATTGAGAGCACAGCTTCATATCAGATGGATTGAGCTAATTCCTGTTTTCTCACAGTCACTGTGGTTACAGCTGCTGATGAAACACTGTGGGAGGATTGACAGGAGCAGCAGATCAGTGATGCCTCCAGAAGAGATGCTGCAGAGGATTTGAGGGGAAAGTGGTCTACAAAAACACATCTAGAGTTTATATGATTCAAATATTGAAATTTCTGTCCTTGACGATAATTTATTCCACAAAAACAACATCAGGTGCAATAAAATGTGTTTTTATTGACTGATTTGATGTCATATTTTTATCATTCTGATCCTCTTCATCTTTGTCAGTGGTGAATCCAGACACCATTTACCATCAGATCAATCATTCCAGTGGCTTCATCTGATGATATGTGTCGTTTCCAATAGTACATATTGTCAAACATCCAAGATCCAACTTTTAGAAAGGAAAGAAAATACAAATTTGACATTAAGTCCAGCAGAGATACTGTAATGGCTCTTTAAATTTTTCTTTCTGCAAATAAATAAAATGTGAATCCGTTCAGAAATAAACCTCACTTGTTGTTAAATATCAACATGACGACAACATGGAAGCAACTTGTAACTTTGCACACATGATGACAGTATATAAATGTCTATGGATATCAGTTTATGTGATCCCATGAATGAGTCCACATCATTATTTTAGCATTTCTGGAGATAGTGAACCCCATAAAATATTTCTGCAAATGCAGCTGTGTTTGTATGTAAAATGACCACAGTTCCTCAATCTGAAAACATGTGAAGTCCACTCATTCCGCCACTATATTTTACAATACCAAAATAAATTATGAACCGTAAAACGGGGCTATAAGGGACAGCGGGGCAATGAGGGACATTTTTCTGGGAAATGTTTTAAATGTAATTCTGCGGTTTTTACCGAGATTTCTTGAAGAATTCATGGATAATTAATAAAAACAACACAAAACCGCATCCTGCTCAACATAAAAACCGCAGAATTACATTTAAAACATTTTCCGGAAAAATGTCCCTTATTACCCCGCTGTCCCTTATAGCCCCATTTTACGGAACAACATCTAAGACAGTTCAATGACACATTTCCTGATTTCTGTCTGATTTGACACAAATTCATTCACATGACAAACAATCAGTTTTCATTTTTGCAGCCAATAATATAAGCCTCATTTTCAGAAAGACTGCTTCAGTTGTTCATTCTCATATCATCTGAAATCATAGAATCAGATTATTCCCTTACAGAGATGGAAATCAATTCTTAAACGAGATGTTACTTCAACAACTTCTCCCTCCTCCTTCTGATACAGTAGTAGGAACCACTGGGTTTTCAACTGTATGTTAGATGAAATAAAATTAATATTCATCAATGTGATTTAAAAGCAAAGGAACGGGAAACCAGCAGATGAACAGAGATTCGTGTGTTTGTGTCTAAAGCTGTAAAATACATTCAGGTGTGGTTTTGGTGTTGAGAACATCCAGTGATATGAGAGGAGGAACATGTTGAGGGAGGAGCAACTCTGTCAAAGAGCAGAACAGAAAAGGACTCCCACTGTCACATACATTCAGTCTGTAAACCAAACATAACAGATAGTGTGTGGAAGATGCTGTCACTGCATTACTGTGTCATGTTTCCTTTGTTTGTGATCACACTGAAAGGTAGGTGAAAGCAGGGAAGAAGAAATGTCTGGAATGGATTTCTTCCAAAAAATCACTGAAACAATTGCTCACACTTAACAATTATTTACAACATTTTATCTTCATTTAGGTGTCAACTGTCAACAACTGACTGCAGCGAAGGATGAAGAGTCCAGTTTAGAAGGCAGCACTGTGACTCTGACCTACACATACTCTCAAGTCGTATCTAATGATAATTTCTTCTGGTATCGACAACATCCAGGAAAACCTCCAGAGTTTCTCATCCTTAGCTATGGAACACAACCTGCAACATCAGCTAGAATGTCTGTTTCTGTGAGTGCTGATAAAAAACAAATCACTATGAAGATCTCCTCTGCTGCAGTGACAGACTCTGCTGTGTACTACTGTGCTGTGAGGCCCACAGTGACAGGAAACAGTAAAACTCTGTACAAAAACCTTTGGAGCAAAGACAACAGAAAACTCCACAACATCCACTAGAGGGAGACACACTCTGTTACACTTCTATGGTTTGTTCAGATTCAAACTGTCTCCACTCTTGAGACAACGTTGTGATGAAGAATGTTAGAAGTGAAGATAATGTGATGAGTCTCCTCCTCCTGACTGCAGAGGTGCTGCATTAACATCACATCAAACATTTCAGCTTTTAAACTTGGAAAACCTGGTTTTGACTTGGTTCATGTCACCTCTTGTAGCTTTCTATGATTCTGACAACACGTGAAATACATTAATAGAACCACATAATCAGTTTACATTTTCTTTAAACTCAAGTTTAGACTTTAACATTTCACTGATATAAATCTACCTGATAGCTGGACCTTTTCACTTTCCAATGTTGAAGCCATTTGAGATGCAAACGGAGTCTGAAAAGTGAGATAAAAACAAAGTTGAATATTACAACTTTGAACTGTATTGGAGGACTGTTTGTTAATCAGTATTTGTTTAAAAGGAAAAAAAATTCTTCACTCTCAATCAAATGTCATCTCAGTTACAAACAAAACTTAACATTAATGTGTGAATTACAGGAGAACACTTTGGAAGAAATTATTAGCAGCATTTAGGTGTTTGTATTTTGTCACACAATATGATCAGAATGAACTGCTGTTGGATAGTTTCTGTATAAACTGAGATGTTTCTATAAATGAGAGACAATCACACAACAAATCCTCTGACAACCAAACGAACTGCTGAGAGACATCAACCACTGAACATGTGTGAAATAAAGAGAATCCAGTCTGTAAATTTAAATATGTGGAAAACAAGCAGGACTCATGAAATCATTTAGAAAACACAATCATTGATTGATGACTGACTGATGATCAATAAATATGTGAGAGAGTGAATGAGATCATCATCAGAGACAAACACTCTGTTAGTCAGAGCTGTGAGAGGAAGGAGGAAAGGATGAAGGGAGGAGCTAAACTGGGACTCAAGTACAGAAAAGACACAAACTTTCACAGAGGAGTTTGATCCAAGAACAGACAGATTGTCTTCATCTTCAAGATGCTGTCAGTGAACTTCAGTCTGTTTGTCACTTTGTTTGTGCTCACAATAAGAGGTAGGTGACATATTTAACATGAACAGAGTTTCACTGAGAAAAACTAGTAGATCACAAAGTTTTATCTGCTCTACATGGAATGAAACTGTTTACAGTGGATTGTTCTCCTTCAATCAATCATCTTTATTTATCTATCTCTTCCTCTGCATGTTGTGTTCTTCTCCAGAGTGTAAAGGAGAAGACAAAGTGATGCAGCCATCAGGAGATGTCATTGCTGCTGAAGGAGACACAGTTACACTGGATTGTACTTTTGAGAGCAGTTCCAATACTCGTACATTGTTCTGGTACAAACAAGAAGTGAATGACTTTCCAAAGTACATGTTAAAATGTGGTTATTATGGAGATGACAACAGTCCAGATTTCCAGAAAGACAGATTTGATGCTAAACTCAGCAAGACATCAGTTCTTCTGAAGATCCAGAAGCTTCATCTGTCTGACTCTGCTGTGTACTACTGTGCTCTGAGGCCCACAGTGACAGGAAACAGTAAAACTCTGTACAAAAACCTTTGGAACAAAGACAACAGAAAACTCCACAACATCCACTAGAGGGAGACACACTCTGTTAAAGCTCTGATTTGTGACTTGTTGGACTGATGACAAAGACAACAGAGAAATGAAGCAGCAAAGATCAGAGACAGAGCTGCTGTGGAAACACAAAACAATTTGATTGGCTGAATTGAGTTGAAAAAAATGATGTCAAGAGGTAATGGCCCCGCCCACTGAACTTCAGCTCATCCACTCACATTATTTCTTCCTCATTTTGCTGCAGTGGAAGAACATTGTTCATCTGATGTGTGTCTGACTTTAATAACTCCAAAGACATGTTGCTTTACCTCTTTTTGTTTTCATCTCACTTCATAGGTGAGATAAGTGCAGGGATAAAATTGTACTTTGACCTGCTGCTTTAACAAGATACACAGACAGCTTTTGAAAAGTTTTTCTGATTCTTGTTCCGAGAAAATGAAATGATGTTTTGATCAGCTTCTGAATTGAACTGACAAAAATACACTTTTATTTCTTGTAAATGTAACATTTTCCACTGTCTTCTCCTCTCAGCCTCATGGACAATGTGAGTCTGATGGCTTCATTTTCTCTACTTTTTCCAGGACTAAAAGCTGAAGACACAATCTCTCCTGTACAAGATGTAGTCAGTGGAACAGAAGGAGAATCTGTCACACTCAGTGTAACTATCAGACAGACAGAAATTATCCTGCCCTTTATTGGTACAAACATCATTCTGACATTCAGGCTCCTCAGTTTATACTCTGGAAAGGAGGAAAATCAGAAACAGCTGAACATATTCCTGATCAGCGATATAGATCCCAAACAACAGCTACATCAACGACATTGACCATCAATCAGCTAACCCTGGCAGACACAGCTCTCTACTACTGTGCTCTAGAGACACAGTGATACAAAGTGTAGCAGAGGCTGTACAAAAACCTGAACACAGATATGAGACTCCTCTTCAAAGAGGAGGGAAGTGGTATTGAGAGCACAGCTTCATATCAGATGGATTAAGGTAAATTCCTGTTTTCTCACAGTCACTGTGGTTACAGCTGCTGATGAAACACTGTGGGAGGATTGACAGGAGCAGAAGATCAGTGATGCCTCCAGAAGAGATGCTGCAGAGGATTTGAGGGGAAAAAGTTCATTTACATCAAAAATATTTTAGTGTTTTTTATGATTCAAACAAAAATAAATTATGAACATCTGAGATGGTGCTACATATTACTTGAATACTATATATACTATACTATATATATATTTTTAAAACAAGAGTTTTCATTGATTGAGTTCCACAATAAGATTCTCTTAATAAAAACCTGCTCCAGTAGCATTTCTTGAATCATCTGAGGTCAGAGATATCAGTCAGAATGTTACTTTAACATTTTCTCATCTTCTCTGAGACAGAAGAAAGAGGAAGAATTTAGTTTTCAAACTGATGACCACAAGAAATAAAACAATGATTCTGGAAAACTTTAAGAACAAATTAAAGAGAAATCCAGCAAAATGAAAGAGGTTCATGTGTTTGTGTCTAAAAGTGTAAAACATTAAAGCTTTTGTTCCAGATTGATCACACCTGTTCTGATTTTACAGAGAACTGCCTGGAAGAAAGTCTTTTCCCAAATGGAGTAAAACTTCAAAAACTTCTTATATATTCTTCTGAAACATTGGTAGGAAATGATGATTCACTAAAATGAGTTAAAAGCAAAACAGAAAACAGAAAATCCAGAAGAATATTGTTCAGATTCATGTGTTTGTGTCTAAAGCTGTAAAATATCTTCAGGTGTGGTTTTGGTGTTGAGAACATTCAGTGATATGAGAGGAGGAACATGTTGAGGGAGGAGCAACTCTGTCAAAGAGCAGAACAGAAAAGGACTCCCACTGTCACATACATTCAGTCTGTAAACCAAACATAACAGATAGTGTGTGGAAGATGCTGTCACTGCATTACTGTGTCATGTTTCCTTTGTTTGTGATCACACTGAAAGGTAGGTTAAAGCAGGAAGAAGAAATGTCTGGAAAGGATCTGCTTGTTAGAAATCAATGGAAAAGATTAATAGCAAACAATAAACAATATGGTCTTTAACAACATTTATCTCTTCTTTTAGGTGTCAACTGTCAACAACTGACTGCAGTGAAGAATGAAGAGTTCAGTTTAGAAGGCAGCACTGTGACTCTGACCTACAAATACTCCCAAGCTGCTGCTATTAATGACTATTTCTTCTGGTATCAACAACATCCAGGGAAATCTCCAGAGTTCCTCTTGTATCACTATGGAACACAACGTGAAACAAAAGGTAGACTGTCTGCTGCTGTGAGTGATGATAAAAACTATATCACTATGAAGATCTCCTCTGCTGCAGTGACAGACTCTGCTGTGTACTACTGTGCTCTGCAGCCCACAGTGACAGGAAACAGCAAAACTCTGTACAAAAACCTTTGGAGCAAAGACAACAGAAAACTCCACAACATCCACTAGAGGGAGACACACTCTGTTAAAGCTCTGATTTGTGACTTGTTGGACTGATGACAAAGACAACAGAGAAATGAAGCAGAAAAGATCAGAGACAGAGCTGCTGTGGAAACACAAAACAATTTGATTGGCTTAACTGAAAAAAATGATGTCAAGAGGTAATGGCCCCGCCCACTGAACTTCAGCTCATCCACTCACATTATTTCTTCCTCATTGTGCTGCAGTGGAAGAACATTGTTCATCTGATGTGTGTCTGACTTTAATAACTCCAAAGACATGTTGCTTTACCTCTTTTTGTTTTCATCTCACTTCATAGGTGACTTAAGTTCAGGGATAAAATTTGACCTGCTGCTTTAACAACATACACAGACAGCTTTTGAAAAGTTTTTTCTGATTTTTGTTCTGAGAAAATGAAATGATGTTTTGATTATCTTCTGAATTGAACTGACAGAACTACAGTTTTACTGCTTGTAAATGTCACATTTTCCACTGTCTTCTCCTCTCAGCCTCATGGACAATGTGAGTCTGATGGCTTCATTTTCTCTACTTTTTCCAGGACTAAAAGCTGAAGACACAATCTCTCCTGTACAAGATGTAGTCAGTGGAACAGAAGGAGAATCTGTCACACTCACATGTAACTATCAGACAGAGGATGATTATGTTTACCTTTACTGGTACAAACATCATTCTGACCTTCAGGCTCCTCAGTTTATACTCTATAAAGGAGCAAAAGGGAGGACAGCTGAACATATTCCTGATCAGCGATATAGATCCCAAACAACAGCTACATCAACTACATTGACCATCAATCAGCTAACCCTGGCAGACACAGCTCTCTACTACTGTGCTCTAGAGACACAGTGATACAAAGTGTAGCAGAGGCTGTACAAAAACCTGAACACAGATATGAGACTCCTCTTCAAAGAGGAGGGAAGTGGTATTGAGAGCACAGCTTCATATCAGATGGATTGTGCTAATTCCTGTTTTCTCACAGTCACTGTGGTTACAGCTGCTGATGAAACACTGTGGGAGGATTGACAGGAGCAGAAGATCAGTGATGCCTCCAGAAGAGATGCTGCAGAGGATTTGAGGACAGAAGTTCACTCTCATGAAACAGTTTATTAATGATTTCAACACTCAAAATGTTTCCATGATTATCATTTTTCAAACTATATCAACATGTTGTACAATAAAATGCATTTTAATCCTTACTTGCTGTCATATTTCTTTTTATTGTCAGTGGTGAATCCAGCCATCATTTACCATCAGATGAATCATTCAAATGGTCTCATCTGATGATATCTGTCGTTGTCAGTCGTACATATTCTGTCACCTATTCAAAATCCAACTACGAGGAAGAAGGAAAGACAATACAAACCAGACATTAAGCTCAACACAGACATTGTAATGGGTCTTTAAAATGAAACTTTACTCTTCTAAGAACTCACAAATTCATGCAGTGGCAACAAAGACTCTTCCTCCTGGGCAACAATATGGACTCATTCATATAATAATAATGGGTTAGATTTATATAGCGCTTTTTTGGGCACTCAAAGTGCTTCACAATGGATCCATCATTCATTCACTCACACATTCTCACTCTGGTGGTGGTAAACTACATTTGTAGCCACAGCTGCCCTGAGACAGACTGACGGAAGCGTGGCTGCCAAACCACGCCAAAAAATTACACGATTGTTCAAAAATTTAGGGTCACCCAAACAATTTCATGTTTTCCATGAAAACTCACACTTTCATTCATGTGCTAACATAACTGTACAAGAGTTTTCTAATCATCAGTGAGCTTATCCACACCATTAGCTAACACAATGTAGCATTAGAACACAGGAGTGAACAGAAATGTTCCTCTGTACCCCTATAGAGATATTCCATTAAAAATCAGCTGTTTCCAGCTAGAATAGTCATTTAACACATTAACAATGTCTACACTGGATTTTGGTTAATTTAATGTTATCTTCATTGAAAAAAAAAGTTTTCTTTCAAAAAGGACCAAACCTATGAATAGTAGTGTATATACACACCTACACAAACTTTCAGAGGACCAGCATCACTCCTATTTGAACTTTTTCCTCCTCGTCAGAGGTCAATATACACATTTTTGACCTTTTCAGGAGATGTTTTTGCTGATTTGGCTCAAATTCATGGTTAGTCTCTAAGTGGTCTTGATCCTCTTTTCCATTATGATTTGTTCTTTCAGTTTTAAACAATTAAATATTGACTCCAAACAACTTTACAGTTCTATCCTGGAACCTCTTCATTTTAACAAAAACATGCTTCTGCTGAGTGATGTTGTCAGGAAACACTTGTATGCAGACGACACACAGTTGTACATGTTACTGTCCTCCAATGATCTTAAGTCAGAGAGTGAATGAGATCATCAGCAGAGACAAACACTCTGTTAGTCAGAGCTGTGAGAGGAAGGAGGAAAGGATGAAGGGAGGAGCTAAACTGGGACTCAAGTACAGAAAAGACACAAACTTTCACAGTGGAGTTTGATCCAAGAACAGACAGATTGTCTTCATCTTCAAGATGCTGTCAGTGAACTTCAGTCTGTTTGTCACTTTGTTTGTGCTCTCAATAAGAGGTAGGTGACATATTTAACATGGACAGAGTTTCACTGAGAAGCATTAGCAGATTACAAAGTTTTATCTGTTCTACATGGAATAACATTCTTAACAGCTGATTATTCTCCATTAAACAATCATTTTTATTGATTCATGTCTTCCTCTGCATGTTGTGTTTTTCTCCAGAGTGTAAAGGAGAAGACAAAGTGATGCAGCCATCAGGAGATGTCATTGCTGCTGAAGGAGACACAGTTACACTGGACTGTACGTTTGAAACAAGTACCGCAGGACAAACTACATTGTTCTGGTACAAACAAGAAGTAAATAGTTTTCCTAAGTACATGTTAAGACGTGGTGATTATGGAGGTGACAATGCTCCAGAGTTCCAGGAAGACAGATTTGATGCTGAATTCAGCAAGACATCAGTTCCTCTGAAGATCCAGAAGCTTCAACTGTCAGACTCTGCTGTGTACTACTGTGCTCTGCAGCCCACAGTGACAGGAAACAGTAAAACTCTGTACAAAAACCTTTGGAGCAAAGACAACAGAAAACTCCACAACATCCACAAGAGGGAGACACACTCTGTTAAAGCTCTGATTTGTGACTTGTTGTTGATTGGCTGAGCTGAAAAAACAAAACACATCGGCTGAATCCCAAACCGCCCCCTACACACTCCCCCTCCACTACCAAGTGTCACTCCAAAAGAAGTCACACTCGCAGCTGTGGAGGGCACCTATTATTGAAGGGGGAGGGTCTAAATACGATCGTCAGGAATGGGATGCCCTGTCGCCTCACCGGAAAACGGAAGACGTCATCGCCATGGTAACACAAAGACGCCTACTGTCATGGCTGTAGCGCTGTGGCACAGGTTGCAGGCAATGATGTAGGAGCTACATTCTGGTTCAAATAATTTGAAGTCATCCCACATGTTTTCCAATCCTATTATCTGGCATTTCAAATCCAACAAATGAATAAATAAATGAATTCTGTCAGTTGTGTTCAAATTTTAAGGTGTCAGGGGGTGCACAATTAAATCAAACGTCAGCACAGAAGAAGATTTGTTTCTTTTGATTTACCTTTTTTCACCACTCTTTTTGTGATGTTCTGTCAGTGTGAAAAAGGCGTGGGAGAAATAATGGACGCATGTGGAACTCACATCAATATGTTGTTTCCTCCTCCATTTCGACGTTGCGCTTCCTGAAAAAGTTGTCCAGAGTGAGCATCGATGCAGACTCGCTATTTAAGGGCTGAACAGTCCACTCTCCCTCCGCACTACGCGGTTTGGGACGGCCCTTAATATGGAGGACCCTCCGCGGGAACGCGCAAACGGAGGGGTAGTGTGTAGGGATAGTGTGTAGGGGGCGTTTTGGGATTCAGCCATCATGTCAAGAGGTAATGGCTCCGCCCACTGAACTTCAGCTCATCCACTCACATTATTTCTTCCTCATTGTGCTGCAGTGGAAGAACATTGTTCATCTGATGTGTGTCTGACTTTAATAACTCCAAAGACATGTTGCTTTACCTCTTTTTGTTTTCATCTCACTTCATAGGTGAGTTTATGAACACATGAATTTCTCTTGAACCTGCTGTGTTCATGTTCACAGTTGAAATCACTCAATATTCTGTCTTTGTCATCAAGTTGTGTACAATCTAGTTGTGATCTGAGCTCCAGTTGAGCTGTTTGTGTCCACAGAGTAACACTGTACAGATGACATTTTCCACTGTCTTCTCCTCTCAGCCTCATGGACAATGTGAGTCTGATGGCTTCATTTTCTCTACTTTTTCCAGGACTAAAAGCTGAAGACACAATCTCTCCTGAACGAGATGAAGTCATTGGAACAGAAGGAGAATCTGTCACACTCAGATGTAACTATCAGACAGACAGTGGCTATGCTCGACTTTACTGGTACAAACATCATTCTGACCTTCAGGCTCCTCAGTTTATACTCTGGAAAGAAGCAAAAGGATACACAGATGAATATATTCCTGATAAGCGATATGGATCAGAAACAACAGATACATCAACTACATTGACCATCAATCAGCTAACCCTGGCAGACACAGCTCTCTACTACTGTGCTCTAGAGACACAGTGATACAAAGTGTAGCAGAGGCTGTACAAAAACCTGAACACAGATATGAGACTCCTCTTCAAAGAGGAGGGAAGTGGTATTGAGAGCACAGCTTCATATCAGATGATTGAGGTAAATTCCTGTTTTCTCACAGTCACTGTGGTTACAGCTGGTGTGGTGACGCTTCAGGATCCTGAACTTGATGACTTTGCAACTTCCATGCTGCTTAGATTTTTTTATACCTTAAATATTATATAATTATTGATGTTCTGTTTCAGCTTCAAAGTTATTCAAAAGGTAAAAATGGAGTTAGATGTAGCTGAGCTGTCAAGAAAAGCCCGAGCACATTTTGATACACAGATTCCAGTCAAACATAACTGTACTGACGACATCACATCAAACTTTTCTTAAATTACATTTTTTTTGGCTACAGGCAAAAATGTCGGCAACATGAGCGTGTTTGGATTTTAATAAATAGGCTCAGAACAATAACTGTGGAAAAGTTCATGGTACAAAATGTCTTTCTTCTTCAGACATCACTGGTTGAAATGACAGACGGAGACACAAGACAGTTTGATAATGAAGCAAACTGGTGTCATCAGGTTAAAACACTGGGATCCACAGACCTTCTGGGTAGAAAACATTTGACATTTTAACATGTAAAGTGTTAAAACTGGTGTTTATCCAAGATCTGGAATAAAGGCTTTCCAACAAAACTGTCATCATTGTCAATGGGAACAAGAATGAATAATGTGAAAAAAAGAGAAAAACTATAAACCTTAGAAATAAAACAGAAATAACTGATTGCTGACTGTTTCATTTTGTTTATATTTAAAATCAGTTTTAATATTTACATTCCTTTTTAAAATTGATTTAATGTCACATTTTACTGGAATTCCAAAAACATTTAATTGACACTGAAATAATAAACCAACAAATAACGCTACAATGAAATGAGCAAATTATGCAAAATTGTAAAAGATTTGAATTTACTTTATTGAAGAGAAAATTTAATTTCATTGAATCAACACAATGTAATCATGTTTGTTGAAAATAAATTACTTTTGTTGATTGAACATAATTTTATAAGTTGCTGCTGAAACAACTAATCAGTGTCCAACCAATATTCATGATGGTTGTGGTTTTCAGCTAAAGGAGAGTTTCAGTGAGGAGCTGAGCTGTTCCTGAACCACAGAAAAGACAAACTTCCAGATGCAACACAATTTTGTTGTGTGACTTTTAAATGCTGGAAGGTCACTAAATTTATTTTTCCACAGGTGTTACAAATGTATGGTTTGTCACCTGTGTGGATTCTCATGTGGAGTAATAAATTATCCTCACGACTAAAACCGTTTCCACATATTTCACTAGAAAATGGCTTCTCTCCTTTGTGGATTGCTTGATATATAGGGTGACCATATTCTGTTTCTCTGAAAAGAGGACACACTTCCAGCTCGAAATTTTTAACCGCGCAAAAAATTTTCAGTCCCCAACCCTCCCCACCCCCCACCATTTTTAGGGGTTTTCCATGGGTCAGGGGGCTTTCTGTGCTTCAAACTCAGTTAAACAGATATTCTGAATTCCCCAGAAAAGAACACTTTACCTGGATATACAGAAAAATAGCCCAAAACACAAACAGTTGCTTTATAAATAATATATTTATTAATTTAAAGCAATTCTCCTGAACAATATAATCAGTCACATACAAATATGGCATGCTCTGGGGTCCGTGTATATTTTGGTAATTGGATTTTCCGTTCTAAAGCAGGTATTGAAAAACAAAAAACGAGTGGTTATTTGATTTTCGTTTTCAAAGGCAATAATTAAAATTGAAATACAAAGCGTTTTTCCTTTTCACGATCAAAAAGGGATATACGAATTTTAAAAAATGTTTTGATTTTCATTTATTATTTACGATAACAAAAAATAAAATAAGTCAGAGACAGAAACAAAAAAAGGTCCGTTTTTTCGTTTTCTGAGACCGGAAGTGGTCATCAGCAAGGGTGGAGCCAAACAGAGTACGGTGCATAGACTGTAAATAAATGGGTTTTTTTTGTTTGTTTTCATGGTCAAAATGAAAGATCAAGTGGCCGATCTTAAAATAAATCAATATCGATTTTTTTATTTATTAAGTTTTGTGATGCAAGGGGGCGTGGTAACCTGATTGACAGTTTGTCTGGAATGACTGACAGTCTGGAGGATGTAGCCGAGACTCTGCTCTCCTGGACTGGATTAATTCTGATATGGTCACTGGTGTTTTATCGGTGAAGAAGCAGAACCTTTTCCACAGACGCTTTTCCTGCCTGTTGGCTTGTTTTAACCATTTTGCTCCCTTCGGCGGATTCTACCAGCAGACACTGAAAGTTCGGTAAGTAGGCTAAATGTTTATTTTCTTATCGGTATCGCTTTTAATGCACTTCATATGCAACTTTCGTGAGAGACAGCAGGTCCGATTTGTGGCACTGGCAGCGAGCAGTGACACTTTTTGTGGCACCGCGCCAGATGCCACGGTTAATGCCACTGCCGCAGTGACACTTTTTGTGGCACGGCTGCGGTGCCACGGTTAATGCCACTGCCGCAGTGACACTTTTTGTGGCACCGCGCCGGATGCCACGGTTAATGCCACTGCCGCAGTGACACTTTTTGTGGCACGGCTGCAGTGCCACGGTTAATGCCACTGTGCAGTGACACTTTTTGTGGCACCGCGCCGGATGCCACGGTTAATGCCACTGCCGCAGTGACACTTTTTGTGGCACGGCTGCAGTGCCACGGTTAATGCCACTGCCGCAGTGACACTTTTTGTGGCACCGCGCCGGATGCCACGGTTAATGCCACTGCCGCAGTGACACTTTTTGTGGCACGGCTGCGGTGCCACGGTTAATGCCACTGCCGCAGTGACACTTTTTGTGGCACCGCGCCGGATGCCACGGTTAATGCCACTGCCGCAGTGACACTTTTTGTGGCACGGCTGCAGTGCCACGGTTAATGCCACTGTGCAGTGACACTTTTTGTGGCACTGCTGCAGTGCCACGGTTAATGTTAACGGCCAACCTGCACACCCCCCGCAGGTTGGCCCCCTGTTCGATTGTTTACAACAAACATTTTGGCCGGAAGCCACATCTACTTGCCAACCCCTGGTTTAGGGGATACCACGGTCAATGCCACTGTGAGGTACCACGGTTAATGCCACGATCTGGTCGAGATGCCACATTTTAAGCCAGTAGGCTACTTTTACCGCTGTTTGGACGAGATGCTACGGTTAATGTCACTCTTTGGGGAGATGCCACTACTACTACTACTATCAGGATGGGGTTATCTGATTCTGTGGTTTGTCCAGTGACCGTATTAACCTGAATGAACTAGTGGTCGTTGCCCCTAGGGGCGCTAAAGAAAGCCGATAAATGTGGGCGGGACAGAGAGTCCTCGGCTCTGATTCAGTCTGACCAATCACAGCTCCACCCTTGCTGATGACCACTTCCGGTCTCAGAAAATGAAAAATGGGTCTTATTTCGTTTCTGTCTCTTATTTTATTTTTTGTTTTTGTAAATAAAAAGTGAAAATCAAAGCATTTTTTAAAATTCATATATCCCTTTATGATCGTGAAAAGGAAAAACGCCTTGTATTTCAATTTTAATTTTTGCCTTTGAAAACGAAAATCAAATAACCACTCGTTTTTTGTTTTTCAATACCTGCTTTACAACGGAAAATCCAATTACCAAAATATACACGGACCCTGTAGTCTTTAATAGTTATTGACTCAAGTTGTGTTTTGACAAATCTATGGTTGTTTACTGCATAAAAGAGTAGCACAAATGTAAGATATAAACACTAAATTTTAGAGGAAAAATCACTTCAAACTAGTGAAATTATCAGTCCATGCAGCAAGTAAATTTTACTTGATAAGAATTCTTGAAATAAGATTTTTTTAATCCTAAAATAAGGTCCCAAGCATGTATGCAAAAGATTTAAATAAACTGAAAATGCTGATTTTCAGCTGAAACTGCTTGAAATTAGAGGCGATACTGCCCACTAATAAGTGAAAAATATGAACAAATAATTCCTTTTTAAAATTTTGATTTTCTTATTTTTAGCAAGACATGCAGTAAAAGGTCACAACCTGGAACAGAACCCAGATCACTGCATTCATAGAGTACTTGCACAACCAGCTGAGCTATCTGGGCCCCATTAAACCCAAAAACTGTGACTCTACTGAAATCACAACCAGGACTGCATTTATGCTAAACTTCAACGTGTGCACAGAATTAGCACTGACAAGAACATTTATTTGAATTGCTTTCTCAAATATTACTTTATACATGCAGTGCTTGTTGCTTCTCAAAATATAGAACTGCTTGAAACATTTCAATAAGCAGAAAATGTGTATCACATGATACATGTACAGCTTTGTGAGACTGTGAGTTGGAATAGAGATCGATTAGCCTATGAAGCTGCAGTACCTAATCTTGCCCAGGCCACTGAGTGGAGAGATGCTGAAAAGTTCATTGATCATACATTGTTCTATCCAGCCAGTTTCAAAAGCAGTGTTTATGTTTTGACTAAACATAACCTTGATGATGTCATGGCACTTAAAAACTGAAATGAGAAACCAAGATGAAGATGTGGTGAGATGATCTGTGCTCTGTTACTGTCTGTGCTGTAGTAATGAATGGATAGAGCATGTGATGTTACTCTTTAGTACGGCTTTGGAAATAAATGTGTTGATGTTGGTGCAACATCGGTGTTGGTAATAATTCTAATGAGTTCACCAAAGTCCAAGTTGTATCAATTGTTACTAGGAGGACTTGAAACAAGTTTTTACAGCTAAAAATGATCTGAAAAGATAAACTGTGGCATCAAATAGAGCCTTTGACAGTCATTTATCTTATTATGCATGTAAGATAATTAATTTAAGATTTACAAACAAAGTCAGAATTAAAAGACAAATATTCTTAAAACAAGATTAATAATTTTATAAATTCTACTCTTGCATCGTAAATTATTCTCAAAACAAGATCAAACAGACTTTTTGCTTAGATGTAAGACTATAAGTCTGGGTCTGAAAGTTAATTTTTGCAACGTTCAGATTCAAACTGTCTCCACTCTTGAGACAACGTTGTGATGAAGAATGTTAGAAGTGAAGATAATGTGATGAGTCTCCTCCTCCTGACTGCAGAGGTGCTGCATTAACATCACATCAAACATTTCAGCTTTAAAACTTGGAAAATTGGGTATTGATCTCATAACTGCATGTTTCTGATAAGAACACATGAAATACATTTTTAAAACGTCACATAATCAGTTTCCATTTTCTTTTAGCTGAAATTTAGAGTTGAACATTTCACTGATATAAATCTACTGATAAATGGACCTTTTCACTTTCCAATGTGAAGCCATTTGAGATGTAAAGTGGATCTGAAAAGTCAGATATAAATAAAGTTTAATATTATCCTCATTTGCTTAAAAAATACTTTTATTTTCAGTACGATGTCATCTCAGTTTCAAACAAAACTTATGATTAATGTGGAAATTACAGGAGAACACTTTGGAAGAAGTTACTAGTCACATTTAGATGTTAATATTTTGTCACATAATATGATCAGAATGAACTGCTGTTGGATAGTTTCTGTATAAACTGAGATGTTTCTGTAAATGAGAGACAATCACACAACAAATCCTCTGACAACCAAACTAACTGCTGAGAGACATCAACCACTGAACATGTGTGAAATAAAGAGAATCCATCCATTCTCTATACACCGCTGTATCCTCACTAGGGGTGCTGGAGTCTATCTCAGCAAAGGCAGGGGACACCCTGGACAGGTCACCAGTCTGTCACAGGGCTACATACACAGACACACAATCACACCTATAGGCAATTTAGAGTAATCAATTAACCTCAGCATATTTTTGGACTGTGGGAGGAAGCCGGAGTGCCCGCAGAAAACCCACGCATCCACAGGGAGAACATGCAAACTCCATGCAGAAAGATCCCAGGCCCACCCCGGGATTTGAACCGGGGATCTTCTTGCTGCAAGGCGAAAGTGCTAACCACTACTGTACTGTGCAGCCCAAAGAGAATCCAGTCTGCAAATTTAAACAGAGGGAAAACAAGCAGGACTCATGAAATCATTTAGAAAATACAATCATTGATTGATGACTGACTGATGATCAATAAATATGTGAGAGAGTGAATGAGATCATCATCAGAGACAAACACTCTGTTAGTCAGAGCTGTGAGAGGAAGGAGGAAAGGATGAAGGGAGGAGCTAAACTGGGACTCAAGTACAGAAAAGACACAAACTTTCACAGTGGAGTTTGATCCAAGAACAGACAGATTGTCTTCATCTTCAAGATGCTGTCAGTGAACTTCAGTCTGTTTGTCACTTTGTTTGTGCTCACAATAAGAGGTAGGTGAAATATTTAACATGGACAGAGTTTCATTTAAAAAAAAAAAGATCACAAAGTTCCATCTGTTCTACTTTGAATAAAACTCTTTACAGCTGCAGATTGTTCTCTGTTAAACAAAAGTTTTGATTGATTCATGTCTTCCTCTGCATGTTGTGTTCTTCTCCAGAGTGTAAAGGAGAAGACAACGTGAAGCAGCCATCAGGAGATGTCATTGCTGCTGAAGGAGACACAGTTACACTGGATTGTAGTTTTAAGAGCAGTAACGCAGGACAAACTACATTGTTCTGGTACAAACAAGAAGTTAATAGTTTTCCTAAGTACATGTTAAGACGTGGTGATTATGGAGGTGACAATGCTCCAGAGTTCCAGGAAGACAGATTTGATGCTGAATTCAGCAAGACATCAGTTCCTCTGAAGATCCAGAAGCTTCATCTGTCAGACTCTGCTGTGTACTACTGTGCTCTGCAGCCCACAGTGACAGGAAACAGTAAAACTCTGTACAAAAACCTTTGGAGCAAAGACAACAGAAAACTCCACAACATCCACTAGAGGGAGACACACTCTGTTAAAGCTCTGATTTGTGACTTCTTGTTGATTGGCTGAGCTGAAAAAACAAAACACTTCGGCTGAATCCCAAACCGCCCCCTACACACTCCCCCTCCACTACCGAGTGTCACTCCAAAAGAAGTCACACTCGCAGCTGTGGAGGGCACCTATTATTGAAGGCGGAGGGTATAAATACGACCGTCAGGAATGGGACGCCCCGTCGCCTCACCGGAAAACGGAAAATGTCATCACCATGGTAACACAAAGACGCCTACTGTGCATGGCTGTAGCGCTGTGGCACAGGTTGCAACTAACAAGGATCGCTGCTGCTTCCAGAAGATGAAAGCATCCCACTTTTTTTCACTCACATGTTTTCCAATCCTATTATCTGGCATTTCAAATCCAACAAATGAATAAATAAATGAATTCTGTCAGTTGTGTTCAAATTGTAAGGTGTCAGGGGGTGCACAATTAAATCAAATGTCAGCAGAGAAGAAGATTTGTTTCTTTTGTTTTATCTTTTTTCACCACTCTTTTTGTGATGTTCTGTCAGTGTGAAAAAGGCGTGGGAGAAATAATGGACGCATGTGGAACTTACATCGATATGTTGTTTCCTCCTTCATTTCGACGTTGCACTTCCTGAAAAAGTTGTCCAGAGTGAGCATCGATGCAGACTCGCTATTTAAGGGCTGAACAGTCCACTCTCCCTCCGCACTACGCGGTTTGGGACGGCCCTTAATATGGAGGACCCTCCGTGGGAACGTGCAAACGGAGGGGTAGTGTGTAGGGGGCGGTTTGGGATTCAGCCATCATGTCAAGAGGTAATGGCCCCGCCCACTGAACTTCAGCTCATCCACTCACATTATTTCTTCCTCATTGTGCTGCAGTGGAAGAACATTGTTCATCTGATGTGTGTCTGACTTTAATAACTCCAAAGACATGTTGCTTTACCTCTTTTTGTTTTCATCTCACTTCATAGGCGAGTTTAGGTTTAGGGATAAATTTTTACTTTAAAATGCTGTATTAAGCAGATAAACAGACTGTGTTTTAATAGTTTTTCTGACTCTTTTTCCAAGAAAATGAAATTATGATTTGATCATCTTGTGAAATAAACTGACAGAAATACAGTTTGTTTGCTTGTAAATGTCACATTTTCCACTGTGCCTCATGGACAATGTGAGTCTGATGGCTTCATTTGGTTTCACAAAATCAGTGTTTTCTCTGAGTTTTAATTGTGTCTCTTATGTTGATACTCAAACACATTTTTAACATATGAGTGAACACTGACTTCAAACAGGATCTGTCAGAACACTCACCATCAGATATTTGATTCAAATCATTCAGTCTTGGACACAAGGTGAAATTCAGGAACAGTCAGAAGGTTTCTGCAAGAGAATCTCAAACAGTCAACAGGCTCACAAGGAGTTAAATAATCAGAAATGGAGATAGAAACGAGATTTTAAAAACAAGCAATAACACTTTCAAATCAACTCTAACACTAACTGGTCAACAGTGAAGTCCAGTAGAAATTGGAGCATTGTTCTTCTAACTCCTGTTATCAAAGAATCATAAAAACAACCTCCATCACAGTTAGTCAAGATGCTGCTACCAGTCTGTAACCAGCAGGAAGAGGAACAGAGAGAAGAAACTACAGATCAAAGAGGAGACGGAGAGATTCAGGGAGGAGCTGAGCTGTTACTGAACTATAGAAGAGACACAAACTTCCACATTCAACTCACTATCAATAAACATTACTTTGTTCAACATGGTTCTGTTGGATAATTGTGGGTTTTGTGTGTTGCTTCTCTACATTTTAACAGGTATGTAACCTCATACAACAAGAGAATGTTGTGATTCCAGAATCTAAAAATATCAGATAAACTTAAAGATGAACTTTACTGTTCCCTCACTGGGGACATTTTCAATAACAACAGTTATCTCTTCCTTTAGGTGTCAACTGTCAACAACTCACTGCAGAAAAGGATGAAGAGTCCAGTTTAGAAGGCAGCACTGTGACTCTGTCCTGCAAATACACCAAAGGAGCTGCTAGTTATTTCTTCTGGTATCGGCAACATCCAGGAAAAGCACCAGAGTTCCTGATCTCTCATTTGGAATCGGGAGACATATCATTAAATCCAGTCCCTGGACTGTCTGTTACAGTGAGAAAAGAAGAAACAAAAATGGATCTGAAGATCTCCTCTGCTGCAGTGACAGACTCTGCTGTGTACTACTGTGCTGTGAGGCCCACAGTGACAGGAAACAGTAAAACTCTGTACAAAAACCTTTGAAGCAAAGACAACAGAAAACTCCACAACATCCACTAGAGGGAGACACACTCTGTTATACTTCTATGATCTGATTCTTCACCATCATCTCCGTCTTTATCTTCTCTGTGAGCTCCAGTCAGACATAGTGGGTCTCTGTGAATTTCCTCCTCTGAGGTTTCAGTCATTGTGTTGATATACAGTGCCTTGTGAAAGTATTCGGCCCCCTTGAACTTTTCAACCTTTCGCCACATTTCAGGCTTCAAACATAAAGATATAAAATGTAAATTTTTTGTCAAGAATCAACAACAATTGGGACACAATCGTGAAGTGGAATGAAATTTATTGGATATTTTATACTTTTTTAACAAATAAAAACTGAAAAGTGGGGTGTGCAATATTATTGGGCCCCTTTACTTTCAGTGCAGCAAACTCACTCCAGAAGTTCAGTGAGGATCTCTGAATGATCCAATGTTGTCCTAAATGACTGATGATGATAAATAGAATCCACCTGTGTGTAATCAAGTCTCCGTATAAATGCACCTGCTCTGTGATAGTCTCAGGGTTCTGTTTAAAGTGCAGAGAGCATCATGAAGACCAAGGAACACACCAGGCAGGTCCCAGATACTGTTGTGGAGAAGTTTAAAGCCGGATTTGGATACAAAAAGATTTCCCAAGCTTTAAACATCTCAAGGAGCACTGTGCAAGCAATCATATTGAAATGGAAGGAGTATCAGACCACTACAAATCTACCAAGACCCGGCCGTCCCCCTAAACTTTCACCTCGAACAAGGAGAAGACTGATCAGAGATGCAGCCAAGAGGCCCATGATCACTCTGGATGAAGTGCAGAGATCTACAGCTGAGGTGGGAGAGTCTGTCCATAGGACAACAATCAGTCGTACACTGCACAAATCTGGCCTTTATGGAAGAGTGGCAAGAAGAAAGCCATTTCTCAAAGATATCCATAAAAAGTCTTGTTTAAAGTTTGCCACAAGCCACCTGGGAGACACACCAAACATGTGGAAGAAGGTGCTCTGGTCAGATGAAACCAAAATGGAACTTTTTGGCCACAATGCAAAACGATATGTTTGGTGTAAAAGCAACACAGCTCATCACCCTGAACACACCATCCCCACTGTCAAACATGGTGGTGGCAGCCTCATGGTTTGGGCCTGCTTTTCTTCAGCAGGGACAGGGAAGATGGTTAAAATTGATGGGAAGATGAATGGAGCCAAATACAGGACCATTCTGGAAGAAAACCTGTTGGAGTCTGCAAAAGACCTGAGACTGGGACGGAGATTTATCTTCCAACAGGACAATGATCCAAAACATAAAGCCAAATCTACAATGGAATGGTTCACAAATAAACGTATCCAGGTGTTAGAATGGCCAAGTCAAAGTCCAGACCTGAATCCAATCCAGAATCTGTGGGCAGAGCTGAAGACTGCTGTTCACAAACGCTCTCCATCCAACCTCACTGAGCTCCAGCTGTTTTGCAAGGAAGAATGGGCAAGAATTTCAGTCTCTGGATGTGCAAAACTGATAGAGACATAAACCAAGCGACTTGCAGCTGTAATTGCAGCAAAAGGTGGTGCTACAAAGTATTAATGCAAGGGGGCCGAATAATATTGCACGCCCCACTTTTCAGTTTTTTTATTTTTTAAAAAAGTATAAAATATCCAATAAATTTCATTCCACTTCACGATTGTGTCCCACTTGTTGTTGATTCTTGACAAAAAACTAAAATTTTATATCTTTATGTTTGAAGCCTGAAATGTGGCGAAAGATTGAAAAGTTCAAGGGGGCCGAATACTTTCACAAGGCACTGTATTAACACTGAGACAGTTTGTGGGAATTTCAGTTTCTTGGTGCTGCTGGACTGTAAAACTCACTGATCGTTTAATTGTACTGTACTAATGAACCAGAGTTTAGCTACTCTGAAGGAAGACTGAAATATCCTGAGTGACAGTCAAAGCCTCCTCACCTGTAAGTCTGAGAGGAGACTCAAAAACCTAAAACATCACTCTATCAGTTATCTGCTGTAAATTCACATCAAGTTGTTAGAGTTTGTCATAAAACACAGAGTGAACATTTGTGAAACATGTATGTGGCAGAACTGTTTTAACATCAAAAATCTCACTGGTTCAACTTTGGCTTCTAACTAACAACCGACTAAAAGGTCTTCTCTGGTACCGCCCACTGATTCAATTCAACCAATCAGATCATTTCTGTGTGCAGCACAGAAATCTTTGAGAAAATCAACTCACCACTGAACTGATGAATGTACTGCAGTGGAAGAACATTGTTCATCTGATGTGTGTCTGACTTTAATAACTCCAAAGACATGTTGCTTTACCTCTTTTTGTTTTCATCTCACTTCATAGGTGAGTTTATGAACACATGAATTTCTCTTGAACCTGCTGTGTTCATGTTCACAGTTGAAATCACTCAATATTCTGTCTTTGTCATCAAGTTGTGTACAATCTAGTTGTGATCTGAGCTCCAGTTGAGCTGTTTGTGTCCACAGAGTAACACTGTACAGGTGACATTTTCCACTGTCTTCTCCTCTCAGCCTCATGGACAATGTGAGTCTGATGGCTTCATTTTCTCTACTTTTTCCAGGACTAAAAGCTGAAGACACAATCTCTCCTGAACAAAATGAAGTCAGTGGAACAGAAGGAGAATCTGTCACACTCACATGTAACTATCAGACAGAGGATGATTATGTTTACCTTTACTGGTACAAACATCATTCTGACCTTCAGGCTCCTCAGTTCATACTCAGGAAAGGAGCAAAGTGGAACTCAGGTGAATATATTCCTGATCAGCGATATGGATCCCAAACAACAGCTACATCAACTACATTGACCATCAATCAGCTAACCCTGGCAGACACAGCTCTCTACTACTGTGCTCTAGAGACACAGTGATACAAAGTGTAGCAGAGGCTGTACAAAAACCTGAACACAGATATGAGACTCCTCTTCAAAGAGGAGGGAAGTGGTATTGAGAGCACAGCTTCATATCAGATGGATTGTGCTAATTCCTGTTTTCTCACAGTCACTGTGGTTACAGCTGCTGATGAAACACTGTGGGAGGATTGACAGGAGCAGAAGATCAGTGATGCCTCCAGAAGAGATGCTGCAGAGGATTTGAGAGGAAAAGGTTCATTCATATCTAAACATCCAGATATTTTTAAATTTATTTTTACAATTCAAACAAAAGTAAATAAAATATTAACAACATCTGAGATGGTGCTACACATTTCTTGAATACTATTACAGAAGGATGATGTAGAGACACTAAACTTTTGAAGAAGGAGCCATTTAGAAATGTGTGCAGTCATCATCCAAATTGTTGAAACGTCATGATCTGGTGTCCATGACAATCACAGTTACACTAATAACTGTAAAACATAATCAGTGATGTTGGGATCAATACTGACTTCAAACATGTCTCTGGTCCTTCTCTGCTCCATCTTACAGCTGCAGTAAATCCTGTCTACAGCTCACTTCTAATATAACAACTCCTAGAATCAGATGGGTTTCATCTTCCTTTAGATGTTGTTTTTCCTTTTGGTTCTTCCTGTTAGAAACAACAGAGGACTGGAATCTTCTGTCCTGGAAAATATTCAGTTTAACATAAACAAGCTTCTGCTTGATGATGTTGTCAAGAAACACTTCTATGCAGACAACACACAGTTGTACATGTTACTCTCCTCCAATGATCTTCAGTCAGTGAGTGAATGAGATCATCATCAGAGACAAACACTCTGTTAGTCAGAGCTGTGAGAGGAAGGAGGAAAGGATGAAGGGAGGAGCTAAACTGGGACTCAAGTACAGAAAAGACACAAACTTTCACAGTGGAGTTTGATCCAAGAACAGACAGATTGTCTTCATCTTCAAGATGCTGTCAGTGAACTTCAGTCTGTTTGTCACTTTGTTTGTGCTCACAATAAGAGGTAGGTGACATATTTAACATGAACAGAGTTTCACTGAGAAGAACTAGTAGATTACAAAGTTCCATCTGTTTTACAGAGAATAAAAGTCTTTACAACTACTGATTTTTCTTCGTTAATAATTTTTATTTATCCATCTCTTCCTCTGCATGTTTTTTCTCCAGAGTGTAAAGGAGAAGACAAAGTGATGCAGCCATCAGGAGATGTCATTGCTGCTGAAGGAGACACAGTTACACTGGATTGTAGTTTTAAGAGCAGTCGCACAACAGCAGAACTTAATTTCTTCTGGTACAAACAAGAAATGAATGACGTTCCAAAGTACATTTTAAGACGTGGTGCTTATGGAAGCAATGCTCCAGAGTTCCAGAAAGACAGATTTGATGCTACAGTCGACAACAACAAAGTTCCTCTGAAGATCCAGAATCTTCATCTGTCAGACTCTGCTGTGTACTACTGTGCTCTGAGGCCCACAGTGACAGGAAACAGCAAAACTCTGTACAAAAACCTTTGGAGCAAAGACAACAGAAAACTCCACAACATCCACTAGAGGGAGACACACTCTGTTACACTTCTGTAGTTTTTAGGATTCAGTTTAGATTTTTCTGTCCAGCTCAGAATAAAGTCAATAATGTCTTCTTGTGTGGTTGCTGCTTCATTTAACTCTATGATTACTGTGAAATCAATTTTAAATTGAAATTTTATCATTGTTACAGGTTGATCATCAGTTTATAAGTAATTGGTGGCTTAAACAATATCTTTACTCATTTTTTTTTAAACTATAGGTTTTTGTATTTATATTTAATTCTTACCCATAATAATAATGGGACAAACATTTACATTACAGTGAACAGAAGATAAAACCTTTAATATGGCCCACAGATAGTCAGAGACTACTTCCAGTCCTGGATTCAGTGTTTTGTTTCATGTTTTTAAGAGTTCAGATGGATTTATAACACCAATAGAAATAATTCTGTCCTTATTTGTTTTTTAATAAAAGCAGTGTTATTCAAAGAGGATTTGTACAATAAAGATTTAAATACAGGGGAAATATCAACATAATAGGAGGGATTCTATTTCCACAGCTTCATGGTGAATGTTGGAACTTATTTTCACAGTTGATTAATCTGTTCAGACATTTTGAATGTCCTAATAACTTGTTTGGTCTATAAAATATCAGAAAATGGTGAAAAAATGTCCAGCTTCTTTCCTCAAATTCCAGGTAACCTCCTCAAATGTCTTATTATTTCCACAATCCAAAGATATTCAGTTTTCTGTCATAGAGAAGCAATAAAATACACATATTGTAAAAAAAATACTAAATATATTCAGTGTTAACAGCATGCAATTTTCAATTCACAAAACCTTTTTTTTCTTAATAAGTTGGTGATCAGTTCAAAAGTTAACAAATTAATCAGTTAATACATTATTACATATTTAACCAACAGTAAATGACTGATGGCCTCTTGTCTCACATAAAGTTGAAAAATTACTTATTTTCAAATGGAAATCACAAATTGGAAAAAAAATGTGATTAGAAAATCACAAAGGCTGCAGTTTAGGATGTATGAGGAGCTAAAAAATCACAAAGAGAGAGAAGAAACTACAGATCAAAGAGGAGACGGAGAGATTCAGGGAGGAGCTGAGCTGTTACTGAACTATAGAAGAGACACAAACTTCCACATTCAACTCACTATCAATAAACATTACTTTGTTCAACATGGTTCTGTTGGATAATTGTGGGTTTTGTGTTTTGCTTCTCTACATTTTAACAGGTATGTGACCTCAAACAACATGAGAATATTGTGATTCCAGAATCTAAAAATATCAGATAAACTTTATGAATTTTAAAATAAACTTTATTGTTCCCTTGCTGGAGAAATTTTCAATAACAACAGTTTTCTCTCCCTTTAGGCGTCAACTGTCAACAACTCACTGCAGAAAAGGATGAAGAGTCCAGTTTAGAAGGCAGCACTGTGACTCTGTCCTGCAAATACACCAAAGGAGCTGCTAGTTATTTCTTCTGGTATCGGCAACATCCAGGAAAAGCACCAGAGTTCCTGATCTCTCATTCGCTGTCAGGAGATATAGGCTCAAATCCAGTCCGTGGACTGTCTGTTACAGTGAGACAAGAAGAAACAAAAATGGATTTGAAGATCTCCTCTGCTGAAGTGACAGACTCTGCTGTGTACTACTGTGCTCTGCAGCCCACAGTGACAGGAAACAGTAAAACTCTGTACAAAAACCTTTGGAGCAAAGACAACAGAAAACTCCACAACATCCACTAGAGGGAGACACACTCTGTTACACTTTGATGGATATTTCATCTTCAGAATGAGTGAAGCGTCAGTTTACTATCAGATGTGATTATGATGTGAAGCTTCACAAATAAAATCACTGATAATTTACATTACTGGTACCAGAGATACAATGAGCAATCAGTCCAAAGAGCTTCAATGAAAAGCAAGTGGACTTCTACTTTGTGTTCTTGAAGTCAATCCACCTTCATATGGAGCCTCCTCAGATCTAACTGACTGAGACTCCCAGATAAATTTGTCATCATCCCAAAATTTCATGACCAATGGCCCATGAATGATGCAGGATTCACTTGTCCTGAGGTGTGAATGGTTGCAAAACTATCAGGTGAGGGATGACTCCAGGTGTTTATGGTGAGGAAAACATTATGAAGAGATCTGAAGACTTTGTTGTTTGTACCTGGTAAATGATGTTGTTTAAAAATGACTGTTCCTCTTGAATAGAAATGGTTTCCTTCACTTTCCTCTCAAATCATCTGTCTTCTCTGGCCAGAATGTGGGAGGGAGACACACTCTGTTGCACTTCTTTGATCTGATTCTTCACCACCATCTCCATCTTTATCTTCTCTGTGAGCTCCAGTCAGACATGGACCAGGTCTCTGTGAATTTCCTCCTCTGAGGTTTCAGTCATTGTTTTGATATGTTAACACTGAGACAGTTTGAGATAGTTTCTGTTTCTTGAGGCTGCTGAACTGTAAGAAGTACTGAGTCTCTGGATGTTTTATTGGACGGTACAAATAAACCAGACTTGGTTTCAGCATCCAGAGAGCTCTACTACAGAATGGCTCCACATCAAGACACATAAAAGCATATTTATGCAATTTCAGCATCACCAGCTGAATGTCAGGTTCCTATGGTAATACAATGCATACAGTTTGAGATACTGTAACTACCTGACTTTTATTGAGTAGAATTAGTCACATGGTTCAACAGGTTTGCAAATATAACAAATTTCCTCAGCTGAGAATCTGCAACGCTCATAACAAGTCATCAGGAAACGATTTGTTCAAAAGGAGCTGATTTAAATTTGAAGCTCTAAACATCCAGACCAGGTTCGTGATGCAGCATAAGTTACCATGGTGATCAGCCACATGAAAAGGAAGCCACCTTTCTGACATGGAAAACTGTGACTTTAGGCTGAATGCATCTTACTAACCCACTGATCTTGCTTCATAGTACGGCTGTCTGATGTGGCTGTTATTTTTCCGATGAAAAGTTCAACTGAAATTGTCCAGACTGAAAATCAGATCTATCCATTCATCCATCCATATTCTTCTGCTCGTCCAGAGACGGTCTGCGGCCAAATGAGATATATAATCCCTCCAGTGAGTTCTGGCTCTACATTGGGGTCTCATCCCAGACAAACATGTTCAGAAACCCTCTCAAACAAGTCCCTCCAGAATCATCAGAATCAGATCTCTGAACTCCCTCAACTGGCTCCATTCAGACTACAGCAGCAGCAGATCAACCTCAAGTTCCCTCCAGATGTCTCCTCATCCTCTCTCTAAGACTGAGACCAGTCACCCTGTGGAAGAAACTCATTTCAGCCGCCTCTAACCACGATCATGTTCTTTCTACTACAAATGCTGTAACAGACCACCTGTCCATCTCACGTCACATTTTCCCATCAATTGAGATGAAAATCTTAACCCAAAAGGGATTTTATTGTTGAAGCTTCTTTCATCTTCTTCTGAGACATTTGTAGGAAGAGTTTAGGTTTTAAATCAATGACCAGAGGAAATAAAATGATGATTCTGGAAAGTGATTTAAAAGCAATGCAACAGGAAATCTAACAGAATATTGTAGTTTCATGTGTTTGTGTAGATGTAAAATATATTCATGTGTGGTTTTGGTGTTGAGAACATCCAGTGATATGAGAGGAACATGTTGAGGGAGGAGCAACTCTGTCAAAGAGCAGAACAGAAAAGGACTCCCACTGTCACATACATTCAGTCTGTAAACCAAACATAACAGATAGTGTGTGGAAGATGCTGTCACTGCATTACTGTGTCATGTTTCCTTTGTTTGTGATCACACTCAAAGGTAGGTTAAAGCAGGAAGAAGAAATGTCTGGAAAGGATCTGCTTCCAAAAAATCACTGAAACAATTGCTCACAGAGATAAATGTTGGTCATTAACAACATTTTTTTTCTTCCTTTAGGTGTCAACTGTCAACAACTGACTGCAGTGAAGAATGAAGAGTCCAGTTTAGAAGGCAGCACTGTGACTCTGACCTACAAATATTCTAGACAAGCTGCTGGTGTTGACGAATTTTACTGGTACCAACAACATCCAGGAAAACCTCCAGAGTTCCTCATTTTTCACTTGGGATCACAGAATCAAACAAAAGCTAGAATGTCTGTTTCTGTGAGTGCTGATAAAAATCAAATCAGTATGAAGATCTCCTCTGCTGCAGTGACAGACTCTGCTGTGTACTACTGTGCTGTGAAGCCCACAGTGACAGGAAACAGTAAAACTCTGTACAAAAACCTTTGGAGCAAAGACAACAGAAAACTCCACAACATCCACTAGAGGGAGACACACTCTGTTAAAGCTCTGATTTGTGACTTGTTGGACTGATGACAAAGAGAACAGAGAAATGAATCAGTAGAGATCAGCCATTGTATTTTATCTTTGGTTCAAATGGAACATGAATCCTTTCAGGAAGGATTAATCTGATTTGTGTTGAATTATCACTTTCTATATTCAGTATTCTGTTTAAACTTTATGTGTGTCAACATTCGGGAAGACACAATAAGCCTCATGTGTTGTTAAGACAACATGGAAGCAACATCTACATTTGTAAATATAGTATCAATATATACAGACCTCTGCACACCAGATTGTTTCATCTTACAACTACTTTAGTTAATCATTTTTCCATGTTAACACAGCAAAGAACTCAAATGTTGGCTTGTATTTGTTGCCACACACGGAATTCTACTGATGTTGGAGACCTCAAGAAAAGATGCAAAGTTGACAACAGACCTCTAGTAGGACATATGGAGACATTTATAATTACACTCTGACATGAAGTTTCTGGAGCACCAATATTACTCTCCTTTGAATGTTTTGCACTTATTTCTATTGTCAAATGCCAAAAATTAAAAATACGACCTCTGCAGAAGTAGAAAGAAATAATTTTGTCTGTGTCCTCACCAAGTTATATTTCTACAGAGACCAATCCCTTAAAGTTGTTCTAAATGGCAAAGAGAAAAAATAAATCACTTTGATCAAAATCAGTGATGGCAAAGAGACAAATTTCCTTCATTCTTTCTGACTTGACACAAACTGACCCACATGTTGAAGCAGCTACTATCTACCATCAGATACATCATTTATTTGATCTCATCTGATGATATCTGTTGTTTCCAATAATCTGTCACCCATCCAAGATCCAACTACAGTGAAGATGGGAAAACAACACTGTAACAGATGACTTGTCTGTGGGTCCACTCAGCACAATAACCAAGGCAGTCTGGCGATACAGCCAGAGTTTTTATTCACCGCACCGTCACCAATGTAATTAAACAGTTTCTTCTTCAGCCCGGCGCTACACCGGACCTCGTCCTGTCCACTGTCCTCCACCCGTACGTCTCCTCTCTTGTCCTCTCTGTCCGCGTGCCTTTTGTCCTCTGCTCCAGCCTGCTACTGCAGAGAGAATCAGGTGAGTCTGATCAATAACACCTGCATCAATTAACCTGACGCTGCTTCCACACGCCCTCCTCTACACCTCTCTCTCCTGCAGCTGAGCTCTGCACGCCCACCGCCACAAACACAAACTTGACATTAAGTCCAACAGAGATGTTGTAACCAGTCTTTAAGACATTCTGTCAATGCAATGAACCCAATATGTGTTGAATTATCATCATTTTCATGCTTTAGTGTTCATTTTAAATCATGTGTTTGGACGTTTGATGAGGCAATTAAAAGCCATATGTTTTAAAATTTACACATGAAGACAACATGTTAACAGCGTGTAAGTTCAACATTTGATAGGAATATAAGTATGTCTAACTATAACAGTTTATGTGGTCCTACAAATTAATCCACATCACTTTGTTGACAAATCTAAACAGTAAAATGTTTTCTATCGGATTATAATAGTTGGTACAGCAAATTTTACTGAACTGCCAAACCTCAATCACTGATTCAAAGGTGACAAAAGACTGTATTTAGAGGTTGAAAATAATTTTCAGAAGCCTAAATATCACTATTGTTCAATAGTTTTTTTCCACTGATGGGTCAAAAAATGAACATGTCTCCTATGTTGAAGCTATTTGATCATTTGGGACATTTGATCTCTGAGTGGCTTTGATCCTCTTTTCTGTTCTGATGTGTTTTCAGACAAGACAACTACTGGACCCTGGAGGTCTGGAAAGTTCTGTCCTGGAACATCTTTACATTAACATATACATGAATCTACTTGGTGATGCTGTCAGGAAACACTTTTATGCAGACGACACACAGTTGTACATGTTACTCTCCTCCAATGATTTTAAGTCAGTGAGTGAATAAGATCATCATCAGAGACAAACACTCTGTTAGTCAGAGCTGTGAGAGGAAGGAGGAAAGGATGAAGGGAGGAGCTAAACTGGGACTCAAGTACAGAAAAGACACAAACTTTCACAGTGGAGTTTGATCCAAGAACAGACAGATTGTCTTCATCTTCAAGATGCTGTCAGTGAACTTCAGTCTGTTTGTCACTTTGTTTGTGCTCACAATAAGAGGTAGGTGACATATTTAACATGAACAGAGTTTCATTAAAAAAAAAAAGATCACAAAGTTCTATCTGTTCTACTTTGAATAAAACTCTTTACAGCTGCAGATTGTTCTCTGTTAAACAAAAGTTTTGATTGATTCATGTCTTCCTCTGCATGTTGTGTTCTTCTCCAGAGTGTAAAGGAGAAGACAAAGTGATGCAGCCATCAGGAGATGTCATTGCTGCTGAAGGAGACACAGTTACACTGGATTGTACTTTTGAGAGCAGTAACGCAGGACAAACTACATTGTTCTGGTACAAACAAGAAGTAAATAGTTTTCCTAAGTACATGTTAAGACGTGGTGATTATGGAGGTGACAATGCTCCAGAGTTCCAGGAAGACAGATTTGATGCTGAATTCAGCAAGACATCAGTTCCTCTGAAGATCCAGAAGCTTCAACTGTCAGACTCTGCTGTGTACTACTGTGCTCTGAGGCCCACAGTGACAGGAAACAGTAAAACTCTGTACAAAAACCTTTGGAGCAAAGACAACAGAAAACTCCACAACATCCACTAGAGGGAGACACACTCTGTTAAAGCTCTGATTTGTGACTTGTTGTTGATTGGTTGAGCTGAAAAAACAAAACACATCATGTCAAGAGGTAATGGCCCCGCCCACTGAACTTCAGCTCATCCACTCACATTATTTCTTCCTCATTGTGCTGCAGTGGAAGAACATTGTTCATCTGATGTGTGTCTGACTTTAATAACTCCAAAGACATGTTGCTTTACCTCTTTTTGTTTTCATCTCACTTCATAGGTGAGTTTATGAACACATGAATTTCTCTTTAACCTGCTGTGTTCATGTTCACAGTTGAAATCACTCAATATTCTGTCTTTGTCATCAAGTTGTGTACAATCTAGTTGTGATCTGAGCTCCAGTCGAGCTGTTTGTGTCCACAGAGTAACACTGTACAGGTGACATTTTCCACTGTCTTCTCCTCTCAGCCTCATGGACAATGTGAGTCTGATGGCTTCATTTTCTCTACTTTTTCCAGGACTAAAAGCTGGAAACACAATCTCTCCTGTACAAGATGTAGTCAGTGGAACAGAAGGAGAATCTGTCACACTCACATGTAACTATCAGACAGACAGTGGTTATGCTAGACTTGACTGGTACAAACATCATTCTGACCTTCAGGCTCCTCAGTTTATTCTCTGGAAAGAAGCAAAAGGATGGACACGTGAATATATTCCTGATAAGCGATATGGATCCCAAACAACAGCTACATCAACTACATTGACCATCAATCAGCTAACCCTGGCAGACACAGCTCTCTACTACTGTGCTCTAGAGACACAGTGATACAAAGTGTAGCAGAGGCTGTACAAAAACCTGAACACAGATATGAGACTCCTCTTCAAAGAGGAGGGAAGTGGTATTGAGAGCACAGCTTCATATCAGATGGATTGTGCTAATTCCTGTTTTCTCACAGTCACTGTGGTTACAGCTGCTGATGAAACACTGTGGGAGGATTGACAGGAGCAGAAGATCAGTGATGCCTCCAGAAGAGATGCTGCAGAGGATTTGAGAGGAAAAGGTTCATTCATATCTAAACATCCAGATATTTTTAAATTTATTTTTTACAATTCAAACAAGAATAAATAAAAATATTAACAACATCTGAGATGGTGCTAAACATTTCTTGAATACTGTTACAGAAGGATGATGTAGAGACACTAAACTTTTGAAGAAGGAGCCATTTAGAAATGTGTGCAGTCATCATCCAAATTGTTGAAACGTCATGATCTGGTGTCCATGACAATCACAGTTACACTAATAACTGTAAAACATAATCAGAGATTTTGGGGTCAATACTGACTTCAAACATGTCTCTGTTCCTTCTCTGCTCCATCTTACAGCTGCAGTAAATCCTGTCTACAGCTCACTTCTAATATAACAACTCCTAGAATCAGATGGGTTTCATCGTTCTTAAGATGTTTGTCTATTTTTTGATTCTTGCATTTGGTAACAACAGAGGACTGGAATCTTGTATCCTGGAACATATTCAGTTTAACATAAACATGCTTTTTCTTGGTGATGTTCTGATGAATCACTTGTATGCAGATGACACACAGTTGTACATGTTACTCTCCGACAATGATCTTAAGTCAGAGAGTGAATGAGATCATCATCAGAGACAAACACTCTGTTAGTCAGAGCTGTGAGAGGAAGGAGGAAAGGATGAAGGGAGGAGCTAAACTGGGACTCAAGCACAGAAAAGACACAAACTTTCACAGTGGAGTTTGATCCAAGAACAGACAGATTGTCTTCATCTTCAAGATGCTGTCAGTGAACTTCAGTCTGTTTGTCACTTTGTTTGTGCTCACAATAAGAGGTAGGTGACATATTTAACATGAACAGAGTTTTAATTAGAGAAAAAATTGATCACAAAGTTCTATCTGTTCGACATGGAATAAAACTCTTTACAGCTGCTGATTGTTCTGTTAAACAAAACTTTTGACTGATTCATATCTTCCTCTGCATGTTGTGTTCTTCTCCAGAGTGTAAAGGAGAAGACAAAGTGATGCAGCCATCAGGAGATGTCATTGCTGCTGAAGGAGACACAGTTACACTGGATTGTACTTTTGAGACCAGTTCCACAACTAATGTTTTGTTCTGGTACAAACAAGACTTAAATAGCTTTCCAGTGTATATTTTAAAACGTGGTGCTTATGGTGATGTTAATGCTCCAGAGTTCGAGAAAGACAGATTTGATGCTCAAGTCGACAACAACAAAGTTCCTCTGAAGATCCAGAAGCTTCATCTTTCAGACTCTGCTGTGTACTACTGTGCTCTGCAGCCCACAGTGACAGGAAACAGTAAAACTCTGTACAAAAACCTTTGGAGAAAACACAACAGAAAACTATACAACATCCACTAGAGGGAGACACACTCTGTTAAAGCTCTGATTTGTGACTTGTTGGACTGATGACAAAGACAACAGAGAAATGAAGCAGTAAAGATCAGAGACAGAGCTGCTGTGGAAACACAAAACAATTTGATTGGCTGAACTGAAAAAATGATGTCAAGAGGTAATGGCCCCGCCCACTGAACTTCAGCTCATCCACTCACATTATTTCTTCCTCCTTGTGCTGCAGTGGAAGAACATTGTTCATCTGATGTGTGTCTGACTTTAATAACTCCAAAGACATGTTGCTTTACCTCTTTTTGTTTTCATCTCACTTCATAGGTGAGTTTATGAACACATGAATTTCTCTTTAACCTGCTGTGTTCATGTTCACAGTTGAAATCACTCAATATTCTGTCTTTGTCATCAAGTTGTGTACAATCTAGTTGTGATCTGAGCTCCAGTTGAGCTGTTTGTGTCCACAGAGTAACACTGTACAGGTGACATTTTCCACTGTCTTCTCCTCTCAGCCTCATGGACAATGTGAGTCTGATGGCTTCATTTTCTCTACTTTTTCCAGGACTAAAAGCTGAAGACACAATCTCTCCTGTACAAGATGAAGTCAGTGGAACAGAAGGAGAATCTGTCACACTCAGGTGTAACTATCAGACAGATGAGACTAGAATTTGGCTTTACTGGTACAAACATCATTCTGACCTTCAGGCTCCTCAGTTTATACTCTGGAAAGGAGCAAAGCTGAGAACAGATGAACACATTCCTGATATTCGATATGAATCCCAAACAACAGCTACATCAACTACATTGACCATCAATCAGCTAACCCTGGCAGACACAGCTCTCTACTACTGTGCTCTAGAGACACAGTGATACAAAGTGTAGCAGAGGCTGTACAAAAACCTGAACACAGATATGAGACTCCTCTTCAAAGAGGAGGGAAGTGGTATTGAGAGCACAGCTTCATATCAGATGGATTGTGCTAATTCCTGTTTTCTCACAGTCACTGTGGTTACAGCTGCTGACGAAACACTGTGGGAGGATTGACAGGAGCAGAAGATCAGTGATGCCTCCAGAAGAGAAGCTGCAGAGGATTTGAGGACAGAAGTTCACTCTCATGAAACAGTTTATTAATGATTTCAACACTCAAAATGTTTCCATGATGATCATTTTTCAAACTATATCAACATGTTGTACAATAAAATGCATTTTAATACTTACTTGCTGTCATATTTCTTTTTATTGTCAGTGGTGAATCCAGCCATCATTTACCATCAGATGAATCTTTCAAATGGTCTCATCTGATGATATCTGTCGTTGTCAGTAGTACATATTCTGTCACCCATTCAAAATCCAACTACGAGGAAGAAGGAAAGACAATACAAACCAGACATTAAGCTCAACACAGACATTGTAATGGGTCTTTAAAATGAAACTTTACTCTTCTGGAAGAACTCACAAATTCATGCAGTGGCAACAAAGACTCTTCCTCCTGGGCAACAATATGGACTCATTCATATAATAATAATGGATTAGATTTATGTAGCACTTTTTTGGACACTCAAAGTGCTTCACAATGGATCCATTATTCATTCACTCACACATTCTCACTCTGGTGGTGGTAAACTACATTTGTAGCCACAGCTGTCCTGGGACAGACTGATGGAAGCGTGGCTGCCAATCCACGCCAAAAAATTACACGATTGTTCAAAAATTTAGGGTCACCCAAACAATTTCATGTTTTCCATGAAAACTCACACTTTCATTCATGTGCTAACATAACTGTACAAAAGTTTTCTAATCATCAGTGAGCTTATCAACACCATTAGTTAACACAAAGTAGCATTAGAACACAGGAGTGAATAGAAATGTTCCTCTGTACCCCTATGGAGATATTCCATTAAAAATCAGCTGTTTCCAGCTAGAATAGTCATTTACCACAAAACAATGTTAAGACTGGATTTTGGTTAATTTAATGTTATCTTCATTGAAAAAAAATATTTTCTTTCAAAAAGGACCAAACCTACACACGTGGACAAAATTGTTGGTACCCCTCAGTTAAAGAAGGAAAAACCCACAATTCTCACTGAAATCACTTGAAACTCACAAAAGTAACAATAAATAAAAATTTATGGAAAATTAAATAATCAAAATCAGCCATCACTTTTGAATTGTTGATTAACATAATTATTTAAAAAAACAAACTAATGAAATAGGGCTGGACAAAAATGATGGTACCCATAACTTAATATTTTGTTGCACAACCTTTTGAGGCAATCACTGCAATTAAACGATTTCTGTATTTGTCAATGAGCGTTCTGCAGCTGTCAACAGGTATTTTGGCCCACTCCTCATGAGCAAACAGCTCCAGTTGTCTCAGGTTTGATGGGTGTCTTCTCCAAATGGCATGTTTCAGCTCCTTCCACATATGTTCAATGGGATTCAGATCTGGGCTCATAGAAGGCCACTTTAGAATAGTCCAACGCTTTTCTCTCAGCCATTCTTGGGTGTTTTTGGCTGTGTGTTTTGGATCGTTGTCCTGTTGGAAGACCCATGACCTGCGACTGAGACCAAGCTTTCTGACACTAGGCAGCACATTTCTCTCCAGAATGCCTTGATAGTCTTCAGATTTCATCGTACCTTGCACACTTTCAAGACACCCTGTGCCAGATGCAGCAAAGCAGCCCCAAAACATTACTGAGCCTCCTCCATGTTTCACCGTAGGGACAGTGTTCTTTTCTTCGTATGCTTGGTTTTTGAGTCTATGAACATAGAGTTGATGTGCCTTACCAAAAAGCTCCAGTTTGGTCTCATCTGTCCAAAGGACATTCTCCCAGAAGCTTTGTGGCTTGTCAACATGCATTTTTGCAAATTCCAGTCTGGCTTTTTTATGAGTTTTTTTCAGCAGTGGTGTCCTCCTTGGTCGTCTCCCATGAAGTCCACTTTGGCTCAAACGACGACGAATGGTGCGATCTGACACTGATGTACCTTGGCCTTGGAGTTCACCTTTAATTTCTTTGGAGGTTGCTCTGGGCTCTTTGGATACAATTCCAACGATCCGTCTCTTCAATTTGTCATCAATTTTCCTCTTGCGGCCACGTCCAGGGAGGTTGGCTACTGTCCCGTGGGTCTTGAACTTCTGAATAATATGAGCCACTGTTGTCACAGGAACTTCAAGCTGTTTAGAGATGGTCTTATAGCCTTTACCTTTAAGATGTTTGTCTATCATTTTTTTTCGGATGTCCTGGGACAATTCTCTCCTTCGCTTTCTGTTGTCCATGTTCAGTGTGGTACACACCTTTTCACCAAACAGCAGGGTGACTACTTGTCTCCCTTTAAATAGGCAGACTGACTGATTATGAGTTTGGAAACACCTGTGATGTCAATTAAATGACACACCTGAGTTAATCATGTCACTCTGGTCAAATAGTTTTCAATCTTTTATAGAGGTACCATCATTTTTGTCCAGGCCTGTTTCATTAGTCTGTTTTTTTAAATAATTATGTTAATCAACAATTCAAAAGTAATGGCTGTTTTTGATTATTTAATTTTCAATAAATTTTTATTTATTGTTATTTTTGTGAGTTTCAAGTGATTTCAGTGAGAATTGTGGGTTTTTCCTTCTTTAACTGAGGGGTACCAACAATTTTGTCCACGTGTGTATGAATAGTAGTGTATATACACACCTACACAACCTTTCAGAGGACCAGCATCACTCCTATTTGAACTTTGTCCTCTTCGTCAAAGGTCAAATATACAAATTTTTGGCCTTTTCAGGAGATATTTTTGCTGATTTGGCTCAAATTCATGGTTAGTCTCTAAGTGGTCTTGATCCTCTTTTCCATTATGATTTGATCTTTCAGTTTTAAACAATCAAATATTGACTCCAAACAACTTTACGGTTCTATCCTGGAACCTCTTCAGTTTAACAAAAACATGCTTCTGCTGAGTGATGTTGTCAGGAAACACTTGTATGCAGACGACACACAGTTGTACATGTTACTCTCCTCCAATGATCTTAAGTCAGAGAGTGAATGAGATCATCAGCAGAGACAAACACTCTGTTAGTCAGAGCTGTGAGAGGAAGGAGGAAAGGATGAAGGGAGGAGCTAAACTGGGACTCAAGTACAGAAAAGACACAAACTTTCACAGTGGAGTTTGATCCAAGAACAGACAGATTGTCTTCATCTTCAAGATGCTGTCAGTGAACTTCAGTCTGTTTGTCACTTTGTTTGTGCTCACAATAAGAGGTAGGTGACATATTTAACATGAACAGAGTTTCACTGAGAAGCATTAGCAGATTACAAAGTTTTATCTGTTCTACATGGAATGAAACTCTTAACAGCTGATTATTCTCCGTTAAACAATCATTTTTATTGATTCATGTCTTCCTCTGCATGTTGTGTTCTTCTCCAGAATGTAAAGGAGAAGACAAAGTGATGCAGCCATCAGGAGATGTCATTGCTGCTGAAGGAGACACAGTTACACTGGATTGTACTTTTGAAACAAGGACCGCAGGACAAACTACATTGTTCTGGTACAAACAAGAAGTAAATAGTTTTCCAAAGTACATGTTAAGACGTGGTGATTATGGAGGTGACAATGCTCCAGAGTTCCAGGAAGACAGATTTGATGCTGAATTCAGCAAGACATCAGTTCCTCTGAAGATCCAGAAGCTTCATCTGTCAGACTCTGCTGTGTACTACTGTGCTCTGCAGCCCACAGTGACAGGAAACAGTAAAACTCTGTACAAAAACCTTTGGAGCAAAGACAACAGAAAACTCCACAACATCCACTAGAGGGAGACACACTCTGTTAAAGCTCTGATTTGTGACTTCTTGTTGATTGGCTGAGCTGAAAAAACAAAACACATCGGCTGAATCCCAAACCGCCCCCTACACACTCCCCCTCCACTACCAAGTGTCACTCCAAAAGAAGTCACACTCGCAGCTGTGGAGGGCACCTATTATTGAAGGGAGAGGGTATAAATACGATCGTCAGGAATGGGACGCCCCGTCGCCTCACCGGAAAACGGAAGACGTCATCGCCATGGTAACACAAAGACGCCTACTGTGCATGTCTGTAGCGCTGTGGCACAGGTTGCAGGCAATGATGTAGGGGCTACATTCTGCTTCAAATAATTTGAAGTCATCCCACATGTTTTCCAATCCTATTATCTGGGATTTCAAATCCAACAAATGAATAAATGAATGAATTCTGTCAGTTGTGTTCAAATTGTAAGGTGTCAGGGGGTGCACAATTAAATCAAATGTCAGCAGAGAAGAAGATTTGTTTCTTTTGTTTTATCTTTTTTCACCACTCTTTTTGTGATGTTCTGTCAGTGTGAAAAAGGCGTGGGAGAAATAATGGACGCATGTGGAACTTACATCGATATGTTGTTTCCTCCTTCATTTCGACGTTGCACTTCCTGAAAAAGTTGTCCAGAGTGATCATCGATGCAGACTCGCTATTTAAGGGCTGAACAGTCCACTCTCCCTCCGCACTACGCGGTTTGGGACGGCCCTTAATATGGAGGACCCTCCGCGGGAACGCACGAACGGAGGGTAGTGTGTTGGGGGCAGTTTGGGATTCAGCCATCATGTCAAGAGGTAATGGCCCCGCCCACTGAACTTCAGCTCATCCACTCACATTATTTCTTCCTCATTGTGCTGCAGTGGAAGAACATTGTTCATCTGATGTGTGTCTGACTTTAATAACTCCAAAGACATGTTGCTTTACCTCTTTTTGTTTTCATCTCACTTCATAGGTGAGTTTATGAACACATGAATTTCTCTTCAACCTGCTGTGTTCATGTTCACAGTTGAAATCACTCAATATTCTGTCTTGTCATCAAGTTGTGTACAATCTAGTTGTGATCTGAGCTCCAGTTGAGCTGTTTGTGTCCACAGAGTAACACTGTACAGGGGACATTTTCCACTGTCTTCTCCTCTCAGCCTCATGGACAATGTGAGTCTGATGGCTTCATTTTCTCTACTTTTTCCAGGACTAAAAGCTGAAGACACAATCTCTCCTGTACAAGATGAAGTCAGTGGAACAGAAGGAGAATCTGTCACACTCACATGTAACTATCAGACAGGGTATAGGCAAATTAGACTTTACTGGTACAAACATCATTCTGACCTTCAGGCTCCTCAGTTTATACTCTGGAAAGGAGCAAAGCTGAGAACAGATGAACACATTCCTGATATTCGATATGAATCCCAAACAAACAGCTACATCAACTACATTGACCATCAATCAGCTAACCCTGGCAGACACAGCTCTCTACTACTGTGCTCTAGAGACACAGTGATACAAAGTGTAGCAGAGGCTGTACAAAAACCTGAACACAGATATGAGACTCCTCTTCAAAGAGGAGGGGAAGTGGTATTGAGAGCACAGCTTCATATCAGATGGATTGAGGTAGATTCCCTGTTTTTCTTCACAGTTCACTGTGGTTACAGCTGCTGATGAAACACTGTGGGAGGATTGACAGGAGCAGAAGATCCACATCAACCACAATCACACCACAGGAAAGTTCAAAACAACACAGAAAATAAAAGAAAAGAGAAAGATTGACAAACACTGATGAGAAAAATTTCATAATAAATCTGAACTGTTGGTCCCAATTCTGAGCTTTTTGGTCGTACTAGACATTGTGTTCAGAGGATAGCAAACACTGCACATCATCACAAACACCACACCATCTCCTCTGTGGATGATGGTCAACAGCATCATGTTGTGAGAATGCTTCTTAGCAGCTCGTCCTTAATGCCTTGTGAAGGTAAGGAGGGAAAG